>NC_059448.1:1780000-2077420 GCF_905237065.1 Salmo salar
GTGTGTGTGTGTGTGTTTTGTGTGTGTGTGTGTGTGTGTGTGTGTGTGTGTGTGTGTGTGTGTGTGTGTGTGTGTGTGTGTGTGAGCAGAGCCAAGTGGGCGTAAGCCAGCCATGCACTCTCACCCACTGCCCTCTACACACACATACACAGTACCCTGTCCCTTATCCTACCAAGGTGACCCCGCTTCACTGCTGAGACGTAGCGGAGACAGTGGTGAGGGGTGAGGGGTGAGGGTGAGGGGTGAGGGGTGAGGGTGAGGGGTGAGTGTGAGGGGTGAGTGGTGAGGGGTGAGTGTGAGGGGTGAGTGTCGGGGTGAGTGTGAGGGGTGAGTGTGAGGGGTGAGTGTGAGGGGTGAGGGTGAGGGGTGAGGTGAGGGGTGAGGTGAGGGGTGAGGGTGAGGGGTGAGTGTGAGGGTGAGGGGTGAGGGGTGAGGGTGAGGGGTGAGTGTGAGGGTGAGGGGTGAGGGGTGAGGGTGAGGGGTGAGTGTGAGGGGTGAGTGTGAGGGGTGAGGGGTGAGGGTGAGACGAAGAGGGTGAGACAGATCAGATCATTGAGAGGTCAGGGAGTCCAGAGAGAGCCAATGAAATGGACCAGAAAACACAGGAAGTCTGGAATTCTCTCTATAGAATCTGAACTACCTCCAGCTTTTATAATGGATAGAAGAATGCTGCTAACAGCGTGGCTTCTCCACTGCCCCCTTTACTGGGCTCCCACCAGCAGTCCTCTGCTCACCAACACACGTGGCCACCAGCGTGGCTTCTCCACTGCCCCCTTTACTGGGCTCCCACCAGCAGTCCTCTGCTCACCAACACACGTGGCCACCAGCGTGGCTTCTCCACTGTCCCCTTTACTGGGCTCCCACCAGCAGTCCTCTGCTCACCAACACACGTGGCCACCAGCGTGGCTTCTCCACTGCCCCCTTTACTGGGCTCCCACCAGCAGTCCTCTGCTCACCAACACACGTGGCCACCAGCGTGGCTTCTCCACTGCCCCCTTTACTGGGCTCCCACCAGCAGTCCTCTGCTCACCAACACACGTGGCCACCAGCGTGGCTTCTCCACTGTCCCGTTTACTGGGCTCCCACCAGCAGTCCTCTGCTCACCAACACACGTGGCCACCAGCGTGGCTTCTCCACTGCCCCCTTTACTGGGCTCCCACCAGCAGTCCTCTGCTCACCAACACACGTGGCCACCAGCGTGGCTTCTCCACTGCCCCCTTTACTGGGCTCCCACCAGCAGTCCTCTGCTCACCAACACACGTGGCCACCAGCGTGGCTTCTCCACTGCCCCCTTTACTGGGCTCCCACCAGCAGTCCTCTGCTCACCAACACACGTGGCCACCAGCGTGGCTTCTCCACTGTCCCCTTTACTGGGCTCCCACCAGCAGTCCTCTGCTCACCAACACACGTGGCCACCAGCGTGGCTTCTCCACTGCCCCCTTTACTGGGCTCCCACCAGCAGTCCTCTGCTCACCAACACACGTGGCCACCAGCGTGGCTTCTCCACTGCCCCCTTTACTGGGCTCCCACCAGCAGTCCTCTGCTCACCAACACACGTGGCCACCAGCGTGGCTTCTCCACTGCCCCCTTTACTGGGCTCCCACCAGCAGTCCTCTGCTCACCAACACACGTGGCCACCAGCGTGGGTTCACCAAAAGGAACCTCTTCCACGATGCCATTAGTGGCATGTCAAGATGTTCCTAGATTATCACTCCGTTACACTATACTAACCTAACTACTGATCTAGGACCAGATCCCCCTGCCCCAGCCCTAATGAACTGACAGGACCAGATCCCCTGCCCAGCCAACTAACCAACACTAAATGAAGGAAGACCCTGCCCCAGCCCTAACCTGAACCATTAGATACTAACCTAACCACTGATCTAGGACCAGTCCTAACCACTGATCTAGGACCAGATCCCCCTGCCCCAGTCCTAACCTGAACCATTAGACACTAACCTAACCACTGATCTAGGACCAGTCCTAACCACTGATCTAGGACCAGACCCCCGCCCCAGTCACTAACCTGAACCATTAGACACTAACCTAACCACTGATCTAGGACCAGTCCTAACCACTGATCTAGGACCAGTCTAACCATCATGGGGACAGACACTAAACTGACCTTAGACCAGACAGTCAATAAAGATATTGATTAATTTGTGCAAGCTTTTGCGTTACCTACTTTTGCTGAGAAATAATCTCTCTCTAGCCTAATCAGAGTTAGCCTAATCAGAGTTAGCCTAATCAGAGTTAGCCTAATCAGAGTTAGCCTAATCAGAGTTAGCCTAATCAGAGTTAGCCTAATCAGAGTTAGCCTAATCAGAGTTAGCCTAATCACAGTGACTATTTACTCTATTTAGCAACAAATGGATTGATTTACCCTTCAAATCAAATGTTATTTGTCACATACACATGGTTAGCAGATGTTAATGTGAGTGTAGCGAAACTTTACAGCAGTTCCACACTAACATCAGCGTAATGAACCCCTGTCTCTCACACACACACACACCACACACGCACACACACACACACACACACACACACACACACACACACACACACACACACACACACACACACACACACACACACACACACACACACACACACACACACACACACACACACACACACACACACACACACAAACACAGAAAGAGAGAGACTTACCTAGCGCCAGGAAAGAGAAAACCCACTGCAGCACAGCAGCTGTCTGGAGTCTCCTCCGCAGCGGGATGTTTAGCGGAGCGAACTGGATCTTCATCTCCCGGAAAGACACAACCTTTCCGGCTACAAGGTGAGGGTTAGTCTGTCTCTGTCTTTCTGTGTGTGTGTATGAGGAAACACGGTGCTGTTTTGAGTGAAAGCTCCTGATTTCATGCAACTCAAAGGTCTGAAACTAAAGGTTCGTGTGGAAGTTCTGTTATTCGGTTGTTGCTGGTCTCTTGTTCACCTTCCTAATGGAGTTAAACTCTGCAAACAAACTTGAGAACTAACAGAACAGCTTGCCTCAATGGACCCTCCTCTCATGTCACCACCCTCCTCCTTGAATAGAACCACATCAACCAATAAAAGTAGAGGAGAGGTGGAAAGCATCAACCAATCAGAGGAGAGGTCGGGAGGACAGGATTTATTTGACTCCTGCTGTAGTCACTTCAGCCAGAATAGTAACAAGAAGCAGTTAACTATCAGTGGTGGTTGGTGCCATTTAAGATGAGGGGAGGACGATTCATTTTTTTTTAATGAGCATGGCCTTATTTCTATTACAGCATATTGGGATGACTCTCCTTCATATTCCGTTTACCCAGTTCAACGTCGCAGCGATAGGTTTAGGCTACTACATGATACTCTAATTTTCTCTATATCCATCATGAGGTTGATACAACCTGGCCTATGAAGGAAAGTTTACAACGTAGGTCCACACAGATCGAGATAAAATGTTGAGGCAACAGACAGTGGTGACACATGGACAGACAGTGACACATTCAATAACACCATGTACACTCTTTTGCCTGCATCTAGTTGATGTAGGGTGCAATCATTAGCCCAACAGTTGCAAATGAGAGTTTCTATTGGACAAATTCAAGGTATGTTTATCCCTGTTTTCAACAGAATCAGCGGAATGAATTCATCCCTTTAAACACAGCTCAATTTCATAGCAGCCATGTTGTATTCCTTCTTGCGACTATGCACTCTCCTCCACTCACCTTTTCCCTTTGCTTGTGGACTTCAATGCACAACACATCAGCTGTACGTGACCAGACGAAAACACCTTTCCAAGCCAAACCATATCATAACCGCTACACACAGCCTACATCGTTGTCCCCATATTAGCTAAACTAATGTCATAGTCATCATAGCTAATAGAACTAATGCATTAGTAAACCCGAAACAATCATGCTGTACAGTGGCAATAAATTAATAAAACCCAAAAACTTACACAGTGTCCAAAGAAGGGCCAGAAGTATTCAGAATGGTGTCGTCTGCGTAGAGGTGGATCAGGGAATCACCCGCAGCAAGAGCGACATCGTTGATATATACAGAGAAAAGAGTCGGCCCGAGAATTGAACCCTGTGGCACCCCATAGAGACTGCCAGAGGTCCGGACAACAGGCCCTCCGATTTGACACACTGAACTCTATCAGAGAAGTAGTTGGTGAACCAGGCGAGGCAGTCATTTGAGAAACCAAGGCTGTCGAGTCTGCCGATAAGAATGCGGTGATTGACAGAGTCGAAAGCCTTGGCCAGGTCGATGAAGACGGCTGCACAGTGCTGTATTTTATTGTTGGAGGTTATGACATCATTTAGGACCTTGAGCGTGGCTGAGGTGCACCCGTGACCGGCTCGGAAACCAGATTGCATAGCGGAGAAGGTACGGTGGGATTCGAAATGGTCAGTGATCTGTTTATTGACTTGGCTTTTGAAGACTTTAAAAAGGCAGGGCAGGATGGATATAGGTCTGTAGCAGTTTGGGTCTAGAGTGTCACCCCCTTTGAAGAGGGGGATGACCGCGGCAGCTTTTCAATCTTTGGGGATCTCAGACGATACAAAAGAGAGGTTGAACAGGCTGGTAATAGGGGTTGCAACAATGGCGGTGGATAATTTTAGAAAGAGAGGGTCCAAATTGTCTAGACCGGCTGATTTGTACAGGTCCAGGTTTTGCAGCTCTTTCAGAACATCTGCTATCTGTAGGGGAATTTGGGTGTAGTTTATGGGGCTTTGGTGACAAAACGGATGGCACTGTGATAGACTGCATCCAATTTTCTGAGTAGAGTGTTGGAGGCTATTTTGTAAATGACATCGCCGAAGTCAAGGATCGGTAGGATGGTCAGTTTTACGAGGGTATGTTTGGCAGCATGAGTGAAGGAGGCTTTGTTGTGAAATAGGAAGCCGATTCTAGATTTAATTTTGGATTGGAGATGTTTAATGTGAGTCTGGAAGGAGAGTTTACAGTCTAACCAGACACCCAGGTATTTGTAGTTGTCCACATATTCTAAGTCAGAACGGACGGGCGGGCAGATGTGGGCAGCGATCGGTTGAAGAGCATGCATTTAGTTTTACTTGCATTTAAGAGCAGTTGGAGGCCGTGGAAGGAGAGTTGTATGGCATTGAAGCTCATCTGGAGGTTAGTTAACACAGTGACCAACGAAGGGCCAGAAGTATACAGAATGGTGTCGTCTGCGAAGAGGTGGATCAAAGAATCACCAGCAGCAAGAGCGACATCATTGATGGATACAGAGAAGAGTCGGCTAGAGGTTAGGGTTAGGGGAATTTGGGTGGTTAGGATTAGGGGGATTAGGGTGGTTAGGATTAGGGGGATTAGGGTGGTTAGGATTAGGGGGATTAGGGTTAGGATGGTTAGGGTTAGGGGATTAGGGTTAGGATGGTTAGGGTTAGGGGAATTAGGGTGGTTAGGGTTAGGGGGATTAGGGTGGTTAGGGGATTAGGATGGTTAGGATTAGGGGGATTGGGGTTAGGATGGTTAGGGTTGGGATTAGGGTGGTTGGGATTAGGGGGATTAGGGTGGTTAGGATTAGGGGATTAGGGTGGTTAGGATTAGGGGGATTAGGGTTAGGATGGTTAGGGTTAGGGGGATTAGGGTTAGGATGGTTAGGGTTAGGGGAATTAGGGTGGTTAGGGTTAGGGGATTAGGGTGGTTGGGGGATTAGGATGGTTAGGATTAGGGGATTAGGGTTAGGATGGTTAGGGGTTAGGGGATTAGGGTGGTTGGGGGATTAGGATGGTTAGGATTAGGGGATTAGGGTTAGGATGGTTAGGGTTGGGGGATTAGGGTGGTGGGGGGATTAGGATGGTTAGGATTAGGGGGATTAGGGTGGTTAGGGGATTAGGATGGTTGGGATTAGGGGTTAGGGTTAGGATGGTTAGGGTTAGGGGGATTAGGGTGATTAGGGTTGGGGGATTAGGGTGTTAGCTTGGTTGGGTTAGGGGGATTAGGGTGATTAGGATTAGGGGGATTAGGGTGGTTAGGGGATTAGGGTGATTAGGGTTAGGGGGATTAGGGTGGTTAGGGTTAGGGGGATTAGGGTGGTTAGGGGGATTAGGGTGTTAGGGTTAGGGGGATTAGGGTGGTTAGGGTTAGGGGGATTAGGGTGGTTAGGGGGATTAGGGTGTTAGGGTTAGGGGGATTAGGGTGGTTAGGGTTAGGGGGATTAGGGTGGTTAGGGGGATTAGGGTGGTTAGGGTTAGGGGGATTAGAGTGGTTAAGCACCAGCTGTCAGAGCAGCTCAGAAATCACTGCACCTGTACATAGCTCATCTGTAAATAGCCCATCCAATCTACCTCATCCCCATACTCAAATCAAATCAAATGTATTTATATAGCCCTTCTTACATCAGCTGATATCTCAAAGTGCTGTACAGAAACTGTATTTATTTATTTATTTTGCTCCTTTGCACCCCAGTATCTCAATTTGCACATTCATCTTCTGCACATCTACCATTCCAGTGTTTAATTGCTATATTGTAATTAATTTGCCACCATGGCCTATTTATTGCCTTACCTCTCTTATCCTACCTCATTTGCACATGCTGTATATTTTTCTACTGTATTATTGATTGTATATTTGTTTATTCCATGTGTAACTCTGTGTTGTTTGTGTTGCACTGCTTTGCTTTATCTTGGCCAGGTCACAGTTGTAAATGAGAACTTGTTCTCAACTGGCCTACCTGGTTAAATAACGGTGAAATATATATATTTTTTAAATAACCACCTGAAGGGTTGTTGTCCTGTTGGAAGGTGAACCTTCACCCCAGTCTGAGGTCCTGAGCGCTCTGGAGCAGGTTTTCATCAAGGATCTCTGTACTTTGCTCCATTCATCTTTCCCTCGATCCTGACAAGTCTCCCAGTCCCTGCCGCTGAAAAATATCCCCACAGCATGATGCTGCCACCACCATGCTTCACCGTAGGGATGGTGCCAGGTTTCCTCCAGACGTGACGCTTGGCATTCAGGCCAAAGAGTTAACCTCATTAGCTACCGTCCCACCTGACCAACATCCATTGAAATTGCAGAGCGCCAAATTCAAAAACAGAAATACTCATAACAAACATTCATAAAACATACAAGTGTTATCTATGGCTTTGAAGATGAACTTCTTGTTAATCCAACCACGGTGTCAGATTTCAAAAAGGCTTTACGGCGAAAGCAAACCATGTGATTATCTGAGAACATCGCCCAGCAGACAAATCATTACAAACCGTTACCAGCCAAGTAGAGGAGTAACACAAGTCAGAAATAGTGGTAAAATTAATCACTTACCTTTGATGATCTTCATATGGTTGCACTCTCAGGACTCCCATTTACTCAATAAATGTTTGTTTTGTTCAATAAAGTCCCTCTTTATATCCAAAAACCTCAGTTTTGTTTGCGCGTTTTGTTCAGTAATCCACAGGCTCAAAGGCAGTCACAACAGACAGACGACAAATCCGAAAAGTATCAGTAAAGTTCATAGAAACATGTCAAACGATGTTTATAATCAATCCGCAGGTTGTTTTTAGTCATAATAATCAATAACATTTCAACCGGACAATAGCTTTGTCAATATAAAAGGAAAACAAGAAAGGCGTGCTCTCGGTCGCTCGCATGAAAAACCTCTGGGACACTGAATGGTCCACTCATTCAAAGTGGTTTTACTCCCTCAGCCTGAAACAATGTCTAAAGACTGATGACATCTAGTGGAAGCCATAGGAAGTGCAATTTGAGTCCTAAGTCAATGGATACTGCATTGGCATTCAATAGAAAACTACAAACATGAAAAAATCCCACTTCCTGGATGGATTTTTCTCAGGTTTTCACCTGCTATATCAGTTCTGTTATACTCACAGACATTATTATAACCTTTCTGGGACCGGGGGCAGTATTGAGTAATTTGGATGAATCAGGTGCCCAAATTAAACGGCCTACTACTCGGGCTCAGAACGTAGGATATGCATATTATTAGTAGATTTGGATAGAAAACACTCTGAAGTTTCTAAAACTGTTTGAATGATGTCTGTGAGTATAACAGAACTCATATGGCAGGCAAAAACCTGAGAAAAATCCAACCAGGAAGTGGGAAATCTGATGCTTGTAGTCTTTTCAAGTCATTGCCTGTCGAACACACAGTGACTTATTCATTTTGCACTTCCTAAGGCTTCCACTAGATGTCAACAGTCTTTAGAACCTAGTTTCAGGCTTTTGCGGTGAACACAGAGCGAACAAGAGGACCTGGAAGTTAGTGACTCAGTAAATGACATGAGTTCATTGGCGCGCATTCACGTGAGGGGTAGCTGTGTTCCATAACGTTTTTCAAGACATTGGAATCGTCCAGTTGGAATATTATTGAAGTTTTAAGTTAAAAAGGCCCTAAAGATTGATGCTATACAATGTTTGACATGTTTCAACGAACGTAAATATAACTTTTTTTGACTTTTCGTCGTGACATTTTGGCCGTGCTTCCATACATTTGGAGTAGCTTACTGAACGCGCAAACAACAAGGAGGTATTTGGACATAAATTATGGACTTTATTGAACAAAACAACATTTATTGTGGACCTGGGATCCCTGGAAGTGCCTTCTGATGAAGATCATCAAAGGTAAGTGAATATTTTATAATGCTATTTATGATTTTAGATGACTTCAAAATGGCAGGTATCTGTATTGCCTGATGTTGTTTTCTGAGCGCCGTACTCAGATTATTGCAAAGTGTGCTTTCCCCGTGAAGCTTTTTTGAAATCTGTCACAGCGGTTGCATTGAAGAGATGTTCATCTATAATTCTTTGAATAACAGTTTAATATTTTATCAACATTTATGATGAGTATTTTTGTAAATTGTTGTGCTGATTCACCGTCAGTATTGGAGGCAAAATATTTTCTGAACATCACGCGCCAATGTAAAATGCTGTTTTTGGATATAAATATGAACTTTATCGAACAAAACATACATGTATTGTGTAACATGATGTCCTAGGAGTGTCATCTGATGAAGATCGTCAAAGGTTAGTGCTTAATTTGAGCTGAATTTATGTTTTTGTGACCCCTCTCCTGCTTCGAAAATGGCTGTGTGGTTTTTCTTGTGTTTTCACTGTCCTAACATAATCTAACTTTATGCTTTCGCCGTAAAGCCTTTTTGAAATCGGACAATGAGGTTACATTAAGGAGAAGTGTATCTTTAAAATGGTGTAAAGTAGTCGTATGTTTGAGAACTCTGAATTATGACATTTTGTTGTTTTGAATTTGGCGCTCTGATTTTTCACTGGCTGTTGAATAGTGTGAACCGTGGGTGGGACGGTAGCGTCCCACGTAGCCCTGAGAAGTTAACCGTTTTGGAAACTTTAGAGTGTTTTCTATCCAGATCTAATTATATGTATATCCTAGCTTCTGGGCCTGAGTAGCAGGCAGTTTACTTTGGGTATGCTTTTCATCCGGAGGTGAAAATAGTGCCCCCTACCCTAGTGAGGTTAAATCTTGGTTTCATCAGACCAGAGAATCTTGTTTCTCATGGTCTGAGAGTCCTTTACCTGCCTTTTGTCAAACTCCAAGCGAGCTGCTATGTGCCTTTTACTGAGGAGTGGCGTCCGTCTGGCCACTCTACCATAATCGCCTGATTGGTGGATTGCTGCAGAGATGGTTGTCCTTCTAGAATGTTCTCCCATCTCCACAGAGGAGCTATGTCACAGTGACCATCAGGTTCTTGGTCAGTGGACATGATCTGTCTGTGTTGTATCTCTTCAGTAGTCTGTCTGCTGTATCTCTTCAGTAGTCTGTCTGCTATATCTCTTCAGTAGTCTGTCTGCTGTATCTCTTCAGTAGTCTGTCTGTGTTGTTTCCGAGGAGAGGAATAAAGTTTTCCAGTTTGAATGGAGGCTGAGAGAAAAGACCCCTCCAAAGCGTAATGTCAGTTTCCCAATGCCACTGAAGCCAGTGTTTGTGTTTGTGTGTGTGTGTGTTTGTGTGTGTGTGACCGCTGAACTGGATTGCAATGAAAAAGGGTTATCGCTCTGAGATTACAGTTACCCCCCACCATCTCTTTCTATCCTGTTCTCTCTCTTCCCCCATCTCTTCCATCCCCATCTCTTTCCTTTCAGTTCTCTCTCTTCCCCATCTCTTTCCTTTCCGTTCTCTCTCTTCCCCATCTCTTTCCTTTCCGTTCTCTCTCTTCCCCATCTCTTTCCTTTCCTTCTCTCTCTTCCCCATCTCTCTCTATCCCGTTCTCTCTCTACCCCATCTCTTTCTATCCTTTCTTCTCTCTCTTCCCCCTCATCTCTTTCTATCCTGTTCTCTCTCTTCCCCATCTCTATCTATCCTGTTCTCTCTCTCTTCCCCATCTCTTCTCCCGCTCTCTCCCATCTCTATCTATCCTGTTCTCTCTCTTCCCCCATCTCTTTTCTATCTGTTCTCTCTCTCTTCCCCATCTCTTTCTATCCCGTTCTCTCTCTCTTCCCCCATCTCTCTCATCCCGTTCTCTCCCATCTCCATATCTGTCCCTTCATCTCTCTTCCCCCATCTCTTTCTATCCCGTTCTCTCTCTCTTCCCCATCTCTTTCTATCCTGTTCTCTCTCTCTTTCCCCATCTCTTTCTATATCCAGTTCTCTCTCTCTTCCCCATCTCTTTCCTTTCCGTTCTCTCTCTCTTCCCCCATCTCTCTCTATCCCGTTCTCTCGCTCTTCACCAATCTCTTTCCTTTCCGTTCTCTCTCTTCCCCATCTCTTTCTATCCTGTTCTCTCTCTACCCCATCTCTATCTATCCTGTTCTCTCTCTCTCTTCCCCCTTCATCTCTTTCTATCCTGTTCTCTCTCTCTTCCCCCATCTCTTTCTATCCCGTTCTCTCTCTCTTCCCACCATCTCTTTCTATCCCGTTCTCTCCATCTCTATCTATCCTGTTCTCTCTCTTCCCCCCATCTCTATCTATCCAGTTCTCTCTCTCTTCTCCCATCTCTTTCTATCCTGTTCTCTCTCTTTCCCCCATCTCTTTCTATCCCGTTCTCTCCATCTCTATCTATCCTGTTCTCTCTCTCTTCCCCATCTCTTTCTATCCCGTTCTCTCTCTCTTCCCACCATCTCTTTCTATCCCGTTCTCTCCATCTCTATCTATCCTGTTCTCTCTCTCTTCCCCCATCTCTATCTATCCCGTTCTCTCCATCTCTATCTATCCCATTCCATCTCTCTTCCCCATCTCTTTCTATCCCATTCCATCTCTCTTCCCCATCTCTTTCTATCCTGTTCCATCTCTCTTCCCCATCTCTTTCTATCCTGTTCCATCTCTCTTCCCCCATCTCTTTCTATCCTGTTCCATCTCTCTTCCCCCATCTCTTTCTATCCTGTTCTCTCTCTCTTCTCCCATCTCTATCTATCCCATTCCATCTCTCTTCCCCCATCTCTTTCTATCCTGTTCTCTCTCTCTTCTCCCATCTCTATCTATCCCATTCCATCTCTCTTCTCCCATCTCTATCTATCCCATTCCATCTCTCTTTCCCATCTCTTTCTATCCTGTTCCATCTCTCTTCTCCCATCTCTATCTATCCCATTCCATCTCTCTTCCCCATCTCTTTCTATCCTGTTCTCTCTCTCTTTCCCTCTCATTCTCTCTTTTTGTCTCTATCTATTTCTCTCCTTTTACACATTTTACCCTTGTCTCCTCCTCTCCTCTATCCTTTCATACTCTCCCTCTATATATTTCTCCAACCCTACATTCTCCCTTTGTCATTATGGGTATATGGGGGTAGATTGATGAGGAAAGAAAATTATTCAATCCATTTTAGAATAAGGCTGTAATGTAAAAAATATTGGAAAAGATCAAGGGGTCTGAATATTTTCTGAATGTACTGTGTGTTCTGTGGCAGACGTTTACCCATATCAGACACGGACAGAAAAGGTTTAGCTCGGTTTCAAGGGTGTTTATTTAAATAATAGATCAAAAATAAAAGGATAGGTCTCCCCTCTCCGGGACACCGTCTTCTGGGCTCCGGGTCTGGCTGTATCCTGTCGGGAACAAAGCTGAACTCCCTCTTCTTACCTCTGCAACCATCAACAATAACACAGGAGTCTTTCCTTTCCTTTCCTTTCCTTTCCTTTCCTTTCCTCCCCACCCACCCACCCTCACCCCACCCCACTCCACTCCACTCCACTCCACTCCACTCCACTCGCCCTGTGTGCAGCTTTATGGGCCTTGTACAGTTGGTGAGCAATCCGCCCTTGATTACTCACCAGCTCCCAATCAGCCCCAATTAGTCCTGGCTGGAGAGCCCGTGGAGACCTGGCACGTCCAGCAGATGGAGCCATGGCCTCGTGATGTATACTCTGTCTGTCACCAGGCCTCGACGAGTCTCCCCCTGGTGGCTGACCTGCTGTATGCCACAGTTCTTACATAAGACCTCTTCTTCTCTTCTGTCTCTCTGCTGTCTGTCCCTCTGTTAAAAATAACCTCCTTTATACATACACACCCAATTACAGACACAATACCTAACCTCCAGCCTAACATTGACCTCCTTGAACATGTATTTTTTTTGTATTATTTCTTACATTATCACACCACTATCATCCAGAAGGCGAGGTCAGTACAGGTGCATCAAAGCTGGGACAGAGAGATTGAGAAACAGGTTCTATCTCCAGGCCATCAGATTGTTAAACAGCTTCTATCTCCAGGCCATCAGACTGGTAAACAGCTTCTATCTCCAGACCATCAGACTGTTAAACAGCTTCTATCTCCAGGCCATCAGACTGTTAAACAGCTTCTATCTCCAGGCCATCAGACTGGTAAACAGCTTCTATCTCCAGGCCATCAGACTGTTAAACAGCTTCTATCTCCAGGCCATCAGACTGATAAACAGCTTCTATCTCCAGGCCATCAGACTGGTAAACAGCTTCTATCTCCAGACCATCAGACTGATAAACAGCTTCTATCTCCAGGCCATCAGACTGATAAACAGCTTCTATCTCCAGGCCATCAGACTGATAAACAGCTTCTATCTCCAGACCATCAGACTGTTAAACAGCTTCTATCTCCAGGCCATCAGACTGATAAACAGCTTCTATCTCCAGGCCATCAGACTGTTAAACAGCTTCTATCTCCAGGCCATCAGACTGTTAAACAGCTTCTATCACCAGACCATCAGACTGGTAAACAGCTTCTATCTCCAGACCATCGACTGCTAAACACTATCTCCAGACCGTCAGACTGGTAAACAGTTCTATCTCAGACCATCAGACTGATAAACAGCTTCTATCTTCAGGCCATCAGACAGATAAACAGCTTCTATCTCCCAGACCATCAGACTGATAGGCTTAGCTTCTATCTCAGACCATCAGACTGATAAACGCTTCTATCTCCAGACCATCAGATCTGGTAAACATATCTCCAGGACATCGGACTGATAAACGCTTCTATCTCCGAAGACCATCGAACTGGTAAGCAGCTTCTATCTCTGAAGACCATCAGACTGATAAACAGCTTCTATCTCCAGACCATCAGACTGGTAAACAGCTTCTATCTCCAGGACATCAGACTGTTAAACAGCAATCACTAACTCAGAGAGGCTGCTGCCTACATTGAGACCCAATCACTGGCCACTTTAATAAATGAATCACTAGTTACTTTAAACTATGCCACTTTAAATAATGGCACTTTAATAATGTCTACAAATCTTATATTACTCATATCACATGTATATACTGTATTGAGACCCAGTCACTGGACACTTTAATAAATGGATCACTAGTCACTTTAAGCAATGCCACTTTAAATAATTTACATATCTTACATTACTCATATCACATGTATATACTGTATTTTATACCATCTACTGCACCTTGCCGATGCCGCTCGGCCATCGCTCATCCATATACTTATATGTACATATTCTCATTCACCCCTTTAGATTTGTGTGTATTAATTGTTGGGGAATTGTTAGATTACTTGTTAGATATTACTGCACTGTTGGAACTAGAAGCACAAGTATTTCATTACACTCACATTAACATCTGTTAAACATTTGTATGTGACCAATAACATTTGATTTGATTTAGCTAGGTCTTACTTCTGGTCTGGAATAAATATGTCTTATCTCAGTCTGTATCTAATCCTGCTAACACTTATATCTAGCTAGGTCTTACTTCTGGTGAGGTCTGGTGAAGTGTGTCCTGGGCAATGTGAGTGGAGACACAACAATAGTTACCCACAATCCCCCTAATAAAATATCAACCACACTCTCACTTTTCCTTCATCCCTCTCTTCTCTCTCTCCTTTCTTTCCCTCCCAGCATTCAGAGACACAAAATCATTTTCTTTCTTGTCGTTGTTTTTTACAACGATGTTCTTTCGATTCTTTAGAAGGTTCCAAAAGTTCCACATGGAATGTTTCAGGCAGCAATACAGATGATGATGTCACTATAATGTCATTTTTAACCACATCTAGTTTATACGTTTTCGTCTTTTGAGCTTCTAGTCATGAAATCTATGCAGCCTACTCACTCACTTTTTATAGCTACTGTTTACAGGCCTCCTGGGCCATATGCAGTGTTCCTCACTGAGTTCCCTGAATTCTTATCGGATCTTGTAGTCATAGCAGATAATATTCTAATTTTTGGTGACTTTAACATTCACATGGAAAAGTCCACAGACCCACTCCAAAAGGCTTTCGGAGCCATCATCGACTCAGTGGGTTTTGTCCAACATGTCTCTGGACCTACTCACTGCCACAGTCATACTCTGGACCTAGTTTTGTCCCGTGGAATAAATGTTATGGATCTTAATGTTTTTCCTCATAATCCTGGACTATCGGACCACCATTTTATTACGTTTGCAATTGCAACAAATAATCTGCTCAGACCCCAACCAAGGAGCATTAAAAGTCGTGCTATAAATTCTCAGACAACCCAAAGATTCCTTGATGCCCTTCCAGACTGCCTCTGCCTACCCAAGGACGTCAGAGGACAAAAATCAGTTAACCACCTAACCAAGGAATTCAATTTAACCTTGCGCAATACCCTAGATGCAGTTGCACCCCTAAAAACTAAAAACATCTGTCATAAGAAACTAGCTCCCTGGTATACAGAAAATACACGAGCTCTGAAGCAAGCTTCCAGAAAATTGGAACGGAAATGGCGCCACACCAAACTGGAAGTCTTCCGACTAGCTTGGAAAGACAGTACCGTGCAGTATCGAAGAGCCCTTACTGCTGCTCGATCATCCTATTTTTCCAACTTAATTGAGGAAAATAAGAACAATCCGAAATTTCTTTTTGATACTGTCGCAAAGCTAACTAAAAAGCAGCCTTCGCAAATGGAGGATGGCTTTCACTTCAGCAGTAATACATTTATGAACTTCTTTGAGGAAAAGATCATGATCATTAGAAAGCAAATTACAGACTCCTCTTTAAATCTGGGTATTCCTCCAAAGCTCCATTGTCCTGAGTCTACACAACTCTGCCAGGACCTAGGATCAAGGGAGATACTAAAGTGTTTTAGTACTATATCTCTTGACGCAATGATGAAAATAATCATGGCCTCCAAACCCTCAAGCTGCATACTGGACCCTATTCCAACTAAACTACTGAAAGAGCTGCTTCCTGTGCTTGGCCCTCCTATGTTGAACATAATAAACGGCTCTCTATCCACCGGATGTGTACCAAGCTCACTAAAAGTGGCAGTAATAAAGCCTCTCTTGAAAAAGCCGAATCTTGATCCAGAAATTATAAAAAACTATCGGCCTATATCGAATCTTCCATTCCTCTCAAAAATTTTTGAAAAGCTGTTGCACAGCAACTCACTGCCTTCCTGAAGACAAACAATGTATACGAAACGCTTCAGTCTGGTTTTAGACCCCATCATAGCACTGAGACTGCACTTGTGAAGGTGGTAAATGACCTTTTAATGACGTCAGACCGAGGCTCTGCATCTGTCCTCGTGCTCCTAGATCTTAGTGCCGCTTTTGATACCATCGATCACCACATTCTTTTGGAGAGATTGGAAACCCAAATTGGTCTACATGGACAAGTTCTGGCCTGGTTTAGATCTTATCTGTCGGAAAGATATCAGTTTGTCTCTGTGAATGGTTTGTCTTCTGACAAATCAATTGTACATTTCGGTGTTCCTCAAGGTTCCGTTTTAGGACCACTATTGTTTTCACTATATATTTTACCTCTTGGGGATGTCATTCGAAAACATAATGTTAAATTTCACTGCTATGCGGACGACACACAGCTGTACATTTCAATGAAACATGGTGAAGCCCCAAAATTGCCCTCGCTAGAAGCCTGTGTTATTCAGACATAAAGAAGTTGTTGGCTGCAAACTTTCTACTTTTAATCTCGGACAAAACAGAGATGCTTGTTCTAGGTCCCAAGAAACAAAGAGATCTTCTGTTGAATCTGACAATTAATCTGGATGGTTGTACAGTCGTCTCAAATAAAACTGTGAAGGACCTCGGCGTTACTCTGGACCCTGATCTCTCTTTTGAAGAACATATCAAGACTGTTTCAAGGACAGCTTTTTTCCATCTACGTAACATTGCAAAAATCAGAAATTTTCTGTCCAAAAATGACGCTGAAAAATTAATCCATGCTTTTGTTACTTCTAGGCTGGACTACTGCAATGCTCTACTTTCCGGCTACCCGGATAAAGCACTAAATAAACTTCAGTTAGTGCTAAATACGGCTGCTAGAATCCTGACTAGAACCAAAAAATGTGATCATATTACTCCAGTGCTAGCCTCCCTACACTGGCTTCCTGTTAAGGCAAGGGCTGATTTCAAGGTTTTACTGCTAACCTACAAAGCATTACATGGGCTTGCTCCTACCTATCTTTCCGATTTGGTCCTGCCGTACATACCTACACGTACGCTACGGTCACAAGACGCAGGCCTCCTAATTGTCCCTAGAATTTCTAAGCAAACGGCTGGAGGTAGGGCTTTCTCCTATAGAGCTCCATTTTTATGGAATGGTCTGCCTACCAATGTGAGAGACGCAGACTCAGTCTCAACCTTTAAGTCTTTACTGAAGACTTATCTCTTCAGTAGGTCCTATGATTAAGTATAGTCTGGCCCAGGAGTGTGAAGGTGAACGGAAAGGCTGGAGCAACGAACTGCCCTTTATGTCTCTGCCTTGCCGGTTCCCCTCTTTCCACTGGGATTCTCTGCCTCTAACCCTTTTACAGGGGCTGAGTCACTGGCCTACTGGTGTTCTTCCATGCCGTCCATGGGAGGGGTGCGTCACTTGAGTGGGTTGAGTCACTGACGTGGTCTTCCTGTCTGGGTTGGCGCCCCCCTTGGGTTGTGCCATGGCGGAGATCGTTGTGGGCTATACTCGGCCTTGTCTTAGGACGGTAAGTTGGTGGTTGGAGACATCCCTCTAGTGGTGTGGGGGCTGTGCTTTGGCAAAGTGGGTGGGGTTATATCCTGCCTGTTTGGCCCTGTCCGGGGTATCATCGGATGGGGCCACAGTGTCTTCTGATCCCTCCTGTCTCAGCCTCCAGTATTTATGCTGCAGTAGTTTATGTGTCGGGGGCTAGGGTCAGTCTGTTACATCTGGAGTATTTCTCTTGTCTTATCCGGTGTCCTGTGTGTATTTAAATATGTCTCTCTAATTCTCTCTTTCTCTCTTTCTGTCTTTCTCTCGGAGGACCTGAGCCCTAGGACCATGCCTCAGGACTACCTGGTATGATGACTCCTTGCTGTCCCCAGTCCACCTGGCCGTGCTGCTGCTCCAGTTTCAACTGTTCTGCCTGCGGCTATGGAACCCTGACCTGTTCACCGGACGTGCTTGTTGCACCCTCGACAACTACTATGATTATTATTATTATTTGACCATGCTGGTCATTTATGAACATTTTAACATTTTAACATCTTGACTATGTTCTGTTATAATATCCACCCTGCACAGCCAGAAGAGGACTGGCCACCCCTCATAGCCTGGTTCCTCTCACCCTGCACAGCCAGAAGAGGACTGGCCACCCCTCATAGCCTGGTTCCTCTCTACCCTGCACAGCCAGAAGAGGACTGGCCACCCCTCATAGCCTGGTTCCTCTGGTCTACCCAGTACAGCCAGTAGAGGACTGGTCACCCCTCATAGCCTGGTTCCTCTCTACCCAGTACAGCCAGTAGAGGACTGGTCACCCCTCAGAGCCTGGTTCCTCTCTACCCAGTGCAGCCAGTAGAGGACTGGCCACCCCTCATAGCCTGGTTCCTCTGGTCTACCCAGTACAGCCAGTAGAGGACTGGCCACCCCTCATAGCCTGGTTCCTCTCTACCCAGTACAGCCAGTAGAGGACTGGCCACCCCTCATAGCCTGGTTCCTCTCTACCCAGTACAGCCAGTAGAGGACTGGTCACCCCTCAGAGCCTGGTTCCTCTGGTCTACCCAGTACAGCCAGTAGAGGACTGGTCACCCCTCAGAGCCTGGTTCCTCTCTAGGTTTCTTACTAGGTTTTTGGCCTTTTTCCTAGGGAGTTTTTCCTAGGGAGTTTTTCCTAGCCACCGTGCTTCTTTCACATGCTTTGCTTGCTGTTTGGGGTTTTAGGCTGGGTTTCTGTACAGCACTTTGAGAATATCAGCTGATGTACGAAGGGCTATATAAAAATACATTTGATTTGATTTGATACATTTGTGGCCAAATATATCTGCACCCTTGCACTTTTCTTCAATAATTCCCCATTTCTTCTAAAATAAGTTGAAATTGAAAAAGCGTTTGGACTATTGGATTTTCAACATTGCAGAACCAATTTTATTTTTGTAAATTTAAGTTTACAATTTTAGTTTAGAAAATAAAGACAAATGGCATTGGCACAATGATTGGCACCCTGGAGCTTGTACTTGCACTGCCTTTGGCCAAGATAACTGCAGACAAACGCTTGTAGCCATCAGTGAGCTCGCTGCAATTTGGCCCACTTTTCAGCAGCAAACTACTTTAACTCTTCCATTTGTTGAGGGGGTGTCTCCACCCACTGCTGTTTTCAACTCTCGACATAGATCTGGACTCTTCGCTTGCCACTCCAGAACTTTTCTTCTTGAACAAATCATGGGTGCTTTTTGATGTGTGTTTGGGGTCTTTGTCCTGCTGGAAGATCCACAACCTTCAACGGAGACACAGTTTCTGGGTTAGGGTTAGGGTGGGGTTGGGGTTAGGGGTTAGGGGTTAGGGGTTGGGGTTGGGGTTAGGGGTTAAGGTTAGGGTTGAGGGTTGGGGTTAGGTGGGGTTGGGGTTAGGGGTTAGGGTTAAGGTTAGGGTTGGGGTTGGGGTTGGGGTTGGGGTTGGGGTTAGGGTTAGGTTAGGGTTGGGGTTGGGGTTAGGGTTAAGGGTTAGGGTTAAGGGTTAGGGTTGAAGGGGTTAGGGTTAAGGGTTAGGGTTAGGGTTAGGGTTAGGGTTAAGGTTAGGGTTAGGGTTAGGGTTAAGGTTAGGGTTAATGTTAGGGTGTAATGATGTAATTGTTGTGTGCTAGGAATATGGGACAAAATACTACACTTTTTACTACTTTAATACAGATATCACCCCAGTATCACCTCAATATAGCCTCAGAATCACCCCAGTATCACCTCAATATAGCCTCAGAATCACCCCAGTATCTCCTCAATATCACCCCAGAATCACCTCAGTATCCCTCCAGTATCACCTCAATATCACTCCAGTATCACCTCAATATCACCCCAGTATCACCCCAGTATCACCTCAATATCACCCCAGTATCACCTCAATATCACCCCAGTATCACCTCAATATCACCCCAGTATCACCTCAATATCACCCCAGTATCACCTCAATATCATTCCAGTATCACCTCAATATCACCCCAGTATCACCTCAATATCACACCAGTATCACCTCAATATCACCCCAGTATCACCTCAATATCACCCCAGTATCACCTCAATATCATTCCAGTATCACCTCAATATCTCCCCAGTATCACCTCAATATCACCCCAGTATCACCTCAATATCATTCCAGTATCGCCTCAATATTACCCCAGTATCGCCTCAATATCACCCCAGTATCACCTCAATATTGCCTCAGAATCACCCCAGAATCGCCTCAATATCACCCCAGTATCGCCTCAATATCACCCCAGTATCACTTCAATATCACCCCAGTATCTCCTCAATATCGCCTCAATATCACCCCAGTATCGCCGCAATATCACCCCAGTATCACCTCAATATCACCCCAGTATCGCCTCAATATCAATATCACCTCAATATCACCCCAGAATCACCTCAATATCACCCCAGTATCGCCTCAATATCACCCCAGTATCTCCTCAATATCACCCCAGTATCGCCTCAATATCGCCCCAGTATCACCTCAATATCACCCCAGTATCACCTCAATAGCACCCCAGTATCACCCCAGTATCACCTCAATATCACCCCAGTATCACCTCAATATCACCCCAGTATCACCTCAATATCACCCCAGTATCACCTCAATATCATTCCAGTATCACCTCAATATCACCCCAGTATCACCTCAATATCACACCAGTATCACCTCAATATCACCCCAGTATCACCTCAATATCATTCCAGTATCTCCTCAATATCACCCCAGTATCACCTCAATATCATTCCAGTATCACCTCAATATCGCCTCAATATCACCCCAGTATCACCTCAATATCCCTCCAGTATCACCTCAATATCACTCCAGTATCACCTCAATATCTCCTCAATATCCCTCCAGTATCACCTCAATATCGCCTCAATATCCCTCCAGTATCACCTCAATATCACCCCAGTATCTCCTCAATATCACCCCAGTATCACCTCAATATCACCCCAGTATCACCTCAATATCACCCCAGTATCACCTCAATATCACCCCAGTATCACCTCAATATCACCCCAGTATCACCTCAATATCATTCCAGTATCACCTCAATATCACCCCAGTATCACCTCAATATCACACCAGTATCACCTCAATATCACCCCAGTATTACCTCAATATCACCCCAGTATCACCTCAATATCATTCCAGTATCACCTCAATATCACCCCAGTATCACCTCAATATCACCCCAGTATCACCTCAATATCATTCCAGTATCGCCTCAATATTACCCCAGTATCGCCTCAATATCACCCCAGTATCACCTCAATATTGCCTCAGAATCACCCCAGAATCGCCTCAATATCACCCCAGTATCGCCTCAATATCACCCCAGTATCACTTCAATATCACCCCAGTATCTCCTCAATATCGCCTCAATATCACCCCAGTATGTCGCAATATCACCCCAGTATCACCTCAATATCACCCCAGTATCACCCCAGTATCGCCTCAATATCACCCCAGTATCACCTCAATATCTCCTCAATATCACCCCAGAATCACCTCAATATCACCCCAGTATCGCCTCAATATCAATATCACCTCAATATCACCCCAGAATCACCTCAATATCACCCCAGTATCGCCTCAATATCACCCCAGTATCTCCTCAATATCACCCCAGTATCGCCTCAATATCGCCCCAGTATCACCTCAATATCACCCCAGTATCACCTCAATAGCACCCCAGTATCACCTCAATATTGGGGCGGCAGCGTAGCCTAGTGGTTAGAGCATTGGACGAGTAACCGAAAGGTTGCAAGTTCAAACAAGCTGACAAGCTACAAATCTGTCGTTCTGCCCCTGAACAAGGCAGTGTTCCCAGGCCATCATTGAAAATAAGAATTTTAACTGACTTGCCTAGTTAAATAAAGGTAATGAAATATTAGGGTGTTTAGGTAAGGGGACAATACCTGTTACCCAAATGGAGTACAGGGGCACATAGACAACTACCTCACTCATTTTATGAACCTCTAGTTAAAACCAAGGAATCATTTTAATACATTGTTAGGGTGTTTAGGGTTAGGGGGATTAGGGTGATTAGGGTTAGGGGGATTAGGGTGGTTAGGGTTAGGGGATTAGGGTGATTAGGGTTAGGGGTTAGGGGATTAGGGGTTAGGGGATTAGGGTGGTTAGGTTAGGGGATTAGGTGATTAGGTTGGGTTAGGGGATTAGGGTGGGGATTAGGTGGTTAGGGTTAGGGTGGGTAGGGGTTAGGTTGGGTTAGGGTGATTAGTGGTTGGGGTTGGAGGTTGGTGGTTGTGGGGGTTAGGGGTTAGGGTTAGGGGTTAGGTTAGGTTGGGGGTTGGGGGTAAGGGTGTGTAGGGGTGGGTGTTGTGGGGATTAGGGTTGTGATTATTGGGGGGTTGGGGTTGGGGGATTAGGGGGTTGGTTATTAGGGTGTTGGTGTTGGGTGGTTAGGGGATTGGGGTGTTGTTAGGTTGGGGATTGGGGTTGGGGGTTGGGTGGTTGGATTGTTGGTTGGGGGATTAGGGTGGTTAGGGTTGGGTGGGGGGGATTGGGTTAGGGGTTAGGGGGGTTAGGGTTAGGGGTTAGGGGGATAAGGGTGGTTAGGGTTGGGGGGATAGTGTGTTGGGGGGGGGGATTGGGTTTGGGATTGGGGTGTTGGGGATGGTGTTTGGGTTGGGGGTTTATGTTGGATTGGTGTTGGGGGCTGTGGGTGGTTGGGGGATTTGTTGGTTGGGTGGTTAGTTGGGATGGTTAGGGGTTGGGGGTTGGGGTGGTTAGGGGGTTTAGGGTGGTTAGGGTGGGGGGGTGGGTTAGGGGTGGGTTGGTTAGTGGTTGGGGTTGGTTGGTTGGTGGGGTTTTGGGGGATTGGTGGTGGGGGTTAGGGGGTGGGGTGGTTGGGTGGTGGGGGTTGGGGGGTTGGGGTTGGGATGGTTGGGGTGGGGTTGGGGTGGTTAGGGTTGGGTTAGGGTGGTGGGGGGGATTGTGGTGGTTAGGGGTTTGGGGGATTAGGGTGGTTAGGGATTAGGGGGGGGTTAAGGTTAGGTTGGGGGATTAGGGTGGTTGGTTGGGGGTTGGGGTGGTTGGGGGGTTAGGGTGGTTGGGGGTTGGGGGGGTTAGGGGTTGGGGGGTTGGGTGGTTAGTGGGTTGTTGGGTTGGGTTGGGTTAGGTTGGGGAAGGGTGGTTGGGGTTGGGGATTGTGGTTAGGGTTGGGTTGGGTTAGGTGGTTGGGTGGTTAGTAGGGGTTAGGGTGGGGGGGTTATTGGGGGGTGGGTGGGGTGGTGGGGATTAGGGTGGTTAGGGGGGTTAGGGTTAGGGGGATTGGGGTTGGGTGGTTGGGATGGTTGGGTGGTTAGGAGTGGTTGGGGGGGTTAGGGTGGTTAGGGTGGGGGTATTGGGTAGTGGGGGTTGGGGTGGTTGGGTTAGGGGGTTAGGGTGGTTTGGTTGGGGTTGGGTGGTTGGTTATGGTTGTTGGGGGTTGGGTGGTTGGGGGTTGGGGTGGTTAGGGTGGTTAGGGTTGTGGGGGGTTAGGTGGTTGGGGTTTAGGGTGGTTGGGGGTGGGGGGTTAGGGTGGTTGGTGGTTAGGGTGGTTGGGTGGTTGGGGTTGGGGATTATGTGGTTGGGTGGTTAGGGTGGTTGGGGTTGGGGGATTAGGGTGGTTAGGGTTAGGGGTTAGGGTGGTTGGGGTGGGGGGATTCGGGGGTTAAGATGGTTGGGGTGGTTTAGCTTAGGGCGATTAGGGTGGTTGGGTTAGGGTTAGGAGGATTAGGGTTGGGGTGGTTAGGGGATTGGGGTGGTTGAGGGATTAGGGTTGGGGGATTAGGGTTGGGGTTGGTGTTAGGGTGGTTGGTGGTTGGGGGGTTAGGGTGGTTAGGGTGGTTAGGGTGGGGATTAGGGTGGTTAGGGTTGGGGGTTGGGTGGTGGGGGGTTGTGTTGGGGTGGTTAGGGTTAGGGGATTAGGGTGGTTGGTGTTGGTGGGTTGGGTTGGGGGATTGTGGTTGGGGGTTGGTTAGGTGGTTGGGTGGTTGGGGTTAATGTGGTTGGGGTTATGGAGATTATGGTTTGGGGGGATTAGGGTGGTTAGGTGGTTGGTGTGTTTAGTATTAGGGTGGTAAGGGGGATTAGGGTTAGAGGGATTAGGGTGGTTGGGGGTGTTATAGTTCAGGTGATTAGGGTTTTTAGGATTAGGGTGGTTAGGGGGATTAGGGTTAGGCTGGTTGTGGGTTAGGTTGGGGGTTATGGGTGTTGGGTGGTGGTTTATGGTTTGTTAGTGGTTAGGGGGTTGGGGGGTTGTGTTTAGGGTGGTTGGGGTGGTTGGGGTGGTTGTGTTTAGGGTGGTTAGGGTTGGGGTGGTTAGGGTGGTTGGGGTGGGGGGGATGGGGGTGGGGGGGTTAGGGTTAGGGTGGTCAGGGTTTGGTGGTTGTGTTTAGGGTGGTTGGGGTGGTTAGGGTGGTTGTGTTTAGGGTGGTTAGGGTTAGGGTGGTTAGGGTGGTTAGGGTTAGGAGGATTAGGGTTAGGGGGATTAGGGTTAGGGTGGTCGGGGGATTATGGTTTGGATTAGGGCGGTTAGGTTGTAAGGGTGGTTAGGGTGTGTTGGTGGTTGGGGTTGGGTGGGTGGGGTGGGTTGGGGGGTTGGGGGGTTAGGGTTGGGGTGGTTAGGGTGGGATTGGGGGGTTAGGGTGGTTGGGTTGGGTTAGGGTGGTTGGGGTGGGGGATTAGGGTGGTTGGGGGTTGGGGTTAGGGGTTGGGTGGTTGGGGTGGTTAGGTGGGGTTTGGTGGTTGGTTGGGTTGGATTAGGGTGGTTGGGGGAGGGGGGGATTGGGTGGGGTGGGATTTTGGGTGGGTTAGGTGGTTGGTTGGGGGTTAGGGGTAGGGTGGTGGGTTGGGGGGGGTTGGTGGTTGGGGGGTGTGGGTTGGGTGGTAGGGGGGGGTAGGGTGGTTGGGTGGTGGGTTGGGGGTTAGGGTTGGTTTTGGGGTAGGTTGGGTGTGGTTGTTGTGGTAGGGTTGGGGGGATTAGGGTGGTTGGGTTGTGGGTAGTGGGGATTAGGTGGTTGGGGGGGGATTAGGTGGGTTGGGTAGGGTGGTTGGGGATTGGGGTTGGTGGTTGGGTGTTGGGTGGTGGGGGTTAGGGTTGGGATTAGGGTGGTTAGGGTGGTTGGGGTTGGATTAGGGTGGTTGGGATTAGGTGGTTGGGGTGGTTAGGGTTGGGGGGATTGGGTGGTTGTGGTTGGGGTTGGGGGTTGGGTGGTTAGGTTGGGGGTTAGGGTGGTTGGGGATTAGGGTGGTTGGGGGGTGGGTTGGGGGATTAGGGTGGTTGGGGTGGTTGGGGTTGGGGATTAGGGTGGTTGGGTGGTTAGGGTAGGGGGTTAGGGTGGTTGGGGGGGATTAGGGTGGTTGGGGTTGGGGGTTGGGGTGGTTGGGGTTGGGAGGATTAGGGTGGTTGGGGGGATTAGGGTGGTTGGGGTTGGTGGTTAGGGGTGGGGTTGGGGATTAGGGTGGTTAGGGTGGTTAGTTTGGGTTGGGTGGTTGGGTGGTTAGGGTTATGTTGGGTTTGGGGATGGTGGTTTGGGGGGATTGGGTGGTTGGGGTGGTTGGGGTGTTTAGTTTAGGGTGGTAAGGGGGGTTAGGGTTAGGGGGATTAGGGTGGTTGGGGATTGTGGTTAGGGTTGGGGGGTTTGGGATTAGGGTGGTTGGGGGGGTTAGGGTTGGGGTGGTTAGGGTGTTTGGGATTAGGTGGTTGTTGGGGATTGGGGTGGTGGGTTTGGGGGGGTTGGTGGTTATGGGGGGTGGGTTAGTGGGGTTGGGTGTTTAGGGGTGGGGGGGTTGGGGTGGTTGGGTGGTTGGGGTTGGGGGTTAGGGTGGTTAGGGTTAGGGTGGTTAGGGTGGTTGGGAGGGGGTTAGGGTTGGGTGGTTAGGGTTGGGTTAGGGTGGTTTGGTTGGGATGATTAGGGTGGTTGGGGTTAGGGTGGTTGGGGTTGGGGTTGGGTGGTTAGAGGGATTAGGGTGGTTGGGTGGTTAGGGTTAGGGGGTTAGGGTGGTTAGGGTGGTTAGGGTTGGGGGGATTAGGGTGGTTAGGGTTGGGAGGTGGTTGTGTGGTGGGGGGTTGGGTGGTTGGGTTGTTATAGGGTGGTTGGGGGTTGGGTGGTTGGGGATTAGGTGGTTGGGGGTTAGGGTTGGGGGTTAGGTGGTTAGGGTGGTTGGTGGTTGGGTTGGGTGGTTGGGTGGTTGGGGTTGGGGATTGGGTGGTTGGGGGGGGGGGATTAGGGTGGTGGGTTGGGGTGGTTGGGTGGTTGGGGTTAGGATTAGGATGGTTAGGGTGGTTGGGAGTTGGGTGGTTGGGGTTGGGTTTGGGGATTAGGGTGGTTAGGGTGGTTAGGGTTAATGTGGTTGGGGTTGTGGAGATTGGGGTTGGGCGATTAGGGTGGTTGGGTGGTTAGTGTGTTTGGATTAGGGTGGTAAGGGGGATTAGGTTGAGGGATTGGGTGGTTGGGGGATTATAGTTCGGTGATTAGGGTTTTGGGGTTGGGTGGTTGGGGGTTAGGGTTAGGCTGGTTAGGGTGTTTGGGTTAGGGTGGTTGGGGTGGTTAGGGTGGTTAGTTAGGGTGGTTAGGGTGGTTGGGGTGTTTGGGTGGTTGTGTTTAGGGGGTTAGGTGTTAGGGTGGTTGTGTTTAGGGTGGTTGGGGTGGTTAGGGTGGTTGTGTTTAGGGTGGTTAGGGTTGGGGTGGTTAGGGTGGTTAGGGTTAGGGGATTAGGGTGGGATTAGTGTGGTTAGGATAAGGTTGGGTGGTTAGGTTGTTAGATGGTTAGGTGGTTGGGGTTGGGGGTTATGGTTTTGGGGATTAGGGCGGTTAAGGTTGTAGTGGTGGTTAGGGTGGTTAGGGTTAGGATGTTTAGGGGGTAAGGGTTGGGATGGTTGGGGATTAGGGTTGGGATGGTTGGGTGGTTGGGGTTGGGGATTAGTGGTGGGTGGGGGATTAGGGTGGTTGGGGTTGGGGGGATTGGGTGGTTGGTGGATTGGTGGTTAGGTTGGGGTTGGGGATTAGGGTGGTTGGTGGTTGGGGTTTAGGTGGTTGGGGTTGGTTAGGGTGGGTGGTTTGGGTTAGGGTGGTTAGGGTGGTTGGGGTTAGGGGGATTAGGGTGGTTAGGGTGGTTGGGGTTGGGGGATTGGGTGGTTGGGGTTGGGGGATTAGGGTGGTTGGGGTGGTTGGGGTTGGGTGGTTAGGGGTAGGGGGTTGGGTGGTTGGGTGGTTAGGGTTGGGGATTAGGGTGGTTGGTGGTTGGGGATTAGGGTGGTTGGGTGGTTGGGGTTGGATTAGGGTGTGTGGGGTAGGGTGGTTGGGGTTGGGGGTTGGGGTGGGGATTAGGGTGGTTGGGTTTGGGGGTTGGGTGGTTAGGGTGGTTGGGTGGTTGGGGTTGGGGGGTTAGGGTGGTTGGGTGGTTGGGGTGGGGGGGATTAGGGTGGTTAGGGTGGTTGGGGGTGGGGGGGATTAGGGTGGTTAGGGTGGTTGGGTGGTTGGGGGGATTAGGGTGGTTGGGGTGGTTAGGGTTAGGGATTAGGGTGGTTTGGTTAGGGATTGTGGGGATTGGTGGTTGGGGGATTAGGTGTTAGGGTGGTTGGGGTTGGGGATTAGGGTGGTTGGTGTTGGGTTGGGGGGGTTAGGGTTGGATTAGGGTGGTTAGGGTGGGGGTTTGGGTGGTTAGGGTTGGGGGATTAGGGTGGTGGGGGTTGGGGATTAGGGTGGTTGAGGGTGGTGGGGTTAGGGTTGTTAGGTGGTTAGGGTGGGGGTTTAGGGTGGTGAGGGGTGGGGGGATTAGGGTGGTTGGGTGGTTGGGGTTGGGGATTAGGGTGGTTAGGGTGGTTTGGGGTTGGGGATTAGGGTGGTTGGGGTGGTTGGGGTTGGGGGGTTAGGGTGGTTAGGGGGGTTAGGGTGGTTAGGGTGGTTAGGGTTAGGGGGATTAGGGTGGTTAGGGTGGTTAGGGTTAGGGGGATTAGGGTGGTTAGGGTGGTTAGGGTTAGGGGGATTAGGGGGGTTGGGGTTAGAAGGATTAGGGTGGTTAAGGGATTAGGGTGGTTGGGGTTGGGTTAAGGGGTTAGGGTGGTTGGGTGGTTGGGTTGGGGGTTGTGGGGGGGATTAGGATGGTTGGGGTGGTTGGGGTTGGGGGGATTAGTGTTAGGGTGGTTGGGTTAGGGGGATTAGGGTGGTTGGGTTGGGAGATTAGGGGTTGGGTTGGGGTGGGTTGGTGGTTAGGGTGGTTGGGGTTGGGGTTAGGTGGTTAGGGTGGTTAGGGTTGGGGGATTGGGTGGTTGGGGTTGGGGGGATTAGGGTGGTTAGGGTTGGGGGATTAGGTGTTGGGTTGGGAGGATTAGGGTGGTTGGGGGGATTAGGGTGGTTGGGGGGATTAGGATGGTTGGGGTGGTTGGGGTTAGGGGATTAGGATGGTTGGGTGGTTGGGTTTGGGGGTTAGGGTGGTTGGGTTTGGGGATTAGGGTGTTGGGTTAGGGGGATTAGGGTGGTTATGGTGGGGGATTAGGGTGGTTATGGTTAGGGGATTAGGGTGGTTATGGTTAGGGGATTAGGGTTAGGGGAATTAGGATGGTTAGGGTGGTTAGGGTTAGGGGATTAGGGTGGTTAGGGGTTAGGGGGATTAAGGTGGTTAGGGTTAGGGGATTAGGGGTTAACACACAGCCATGACAGCGCATCAGTGACTTCAGGACAAGTCACTGAATGTCCTTGAGTGTCCCAGCCACAGCCCGAATTTAAACCCGATCTAACATCTCTGGAGAGACCTGAAAATAGCTGTTCAGCGATGCTCCTCTTCCAACCTGACAGAGCTTGAGAGGATCAACAGAGAAGGGGAAAAATAAATTTGCCAAGCTTGCAGTATCAATGCCAATGTCTTGATTTTACTTTCATTAATCTGATGGCTGTTATTTATTTAATCCGCTAACTATGTTAAATTGTTACCCGATTCAATGAATCATGTAACAATAAACTAGTTAGGTTTCGGGGCACAACGGAAGAGTTTAGCTTCTTTTGGCTCATTGGGACGCTAGCGTCCCACCTTGACAACAAATTACAAAAATAGTAATAATAAACGTTCATGAAAATACAAGTGTTATACATCGGTTAAAAGATTAACTTCTTGTTAATCCAGCCGCTTTGTCAGATTTCAAAAAGGCTTTACGGCGAAAGCATACCATGCGATTATCTGAGGACAGCGCCCCGCTTACAACAGCATACAAACGTTTTCCAAACAAGCAGAGACTTCACGAAGGTCAGAAATAGCGATATAATAAATCACTTACCTTTGAAGATCTTCCTCTGTTGGCAATCCAAAGGGTCCTAGCTACACAACAAATGGTCATTTTGTTCGATAAAGTCCCTCTTTATATCCCAAAATCTCTATTTTGTTGGCGCGTTTTGTTCAGTAATCCACTGCCTCAAAGGCGGTCAAAACATGCAGACGAATACATCCTAATAGTACCGGTAAGGTTCATCAAAACATGTTAAACGATGTTTATAATTAATCATCAGGTTGTCAATTATCTAAATAATCAATAATATTTCAACCGGACAATAGCGTATTCAATAGAAAGGAAAAAGAACGAAGAGCGCGCACACCGTCACGTGCGCAAACCAGCTCTGCATGATTCCATATACCACTTAGGAAAAGGTCTTATTCTTAATTTTTCAAAAACAAGCCTGAAACCATGTCTAAAGACTGTTGACATCTAGTGGAAGCCATAGGAACTGTAATCTGGGCGCTAAACCCCTTTAAGAGAATTATGTTCTCAATGTTAACTTCAATTAAAATACTCAGTCTGCCATCCAGAATGTGTAAGATTCTGGTTTAATAACACAGACAGAGGACCAGTTTACAAGAGTCAGAATTGTTTATTCAGGAGAACATTCTGCAGTTCATACACAAAACATCTATTATATACCAGGCTCCTCATTTACGCACACACATTACACACTAACACTAAGGAGAGTTAATTGTTCTTCCCCAGAACTCTCAACACCGTAAATTCTTACCCAGCCGACATTTTTAGTACTCTGAGATCAGGGAAACCTGGAGGGTTCAAGCTAGGTCAGGTCAACCACAGTTTAACAGTTCTTGATGTTTACTTAAAACCTGTTGGGGCTAGGGGGCAGTATTGACACGGCTGGATAAAAAACGTACCCGATTTAATCTGGTTACTACTCCTGCCCAGTAACTAGAATATGCATATACTTATTGGCTTTGGATAGAAAACACTCCAAAGTTTCTAAAACTGTTTGAATGGTGTCTGTGAGTATAACAGAACTCATATGGCAGGCAAAAACCTGAGAAGGTTTCATGCAGGAAGTGGCCTGTCTGACAAGGTGTCGTTCTTCTTGTCTCTGTTTATTGAAGAGTGAGGGGATCTTAGCTGTCCCGTGACACTTCCTACGGCTGCCATAGGTTCTCAGAAGGCGGCAAAATGCTGAATCGTGGCTTTGCAGGCTCTGGCTGAAACAAAGTAGCGCGTTTGGGTAGTGGCTGGTTACAGTACTGTGAGACTCAGGCTCGTGCCCGCGTCGACCGAAAGCTTTGTTTTCTTTCCTCTGTTTAGCTAAATGGACATTCCCGGTCGGAATATTATCGCTTTTTACGGGAAAATGGCATAAAAATGGATTTTAAACAGCGGTTGACATGCTTGCGAAGTACGGTAATGGAATATTTAGATTTTTTGTCACGAATTGCGCCATGCGTGCGACCCTGATTTACCATTTCGGATAGTGTCTGGGACACACAAACAAAACGCCGCTATTCGGATATAACGATGGATTATTTTGGACCAAACCAACATTTGTTATTGAAGTAGCAGTCCTGGGAGTGCATTCTGACGAAGACAACAAAAGGTAATCAAACTTTTGTAATAGTAAATCTGATATTGGTGAGTGCTAAACTTGCCGGGTGTCTAAATAGCTAGCCCGTGATGGCTGGGCTATGTACTTAGAATATTGCAAAATGTGCTTTCACCAAAAGCTATTTTAAAATCGGACCTATCGAGTGCATAGAGGAGTTCTGTATCTATAATTCTTAAAATAATTGTTATGCTTTTTGTGAACGTTTATCGTGAGTAATTTAGTAAATTGTTAGTGAATTCGCCGGAAGTTTGGGGGGGTAGTGCTAGTTCTGAACGTCACATGCTAATGTAAAAAGCTGTTTTTTGATATAAATATAAACTTGATTGAACAAAACATGCATGTATTGTATAACATAATGTCCTAGGGTTGTCATCTGATGAAGATCATCAAAGGTTAGTGCTGCATTTAGCTGTCTTCTGGGTTTTTGTGACATTATATGCTAGCTTGAAAATGGGTGTCTGATTATTTCTGGCTTGGTACTCTGCTGACATAATCTAATGTTTTGCTTTCGTTGTAAAGCCTTTTTGAAATCGGACAGTGTGGTTAGATTAACGAGAGTCTTGTCTTTAAATAGCTGTAAAATAGTCATATGTTTGAGAAATTGAAGTAATAGCATTTCAAAGGTTTTGAAAATCGCGCCACAGGATTCAACTGGCTGTTACGTAGGTGGGACGAATTCGTCCCGCCTGCCCCAGAGAGGTTAAACCCACAGACCTCCATTCCTCTCCTATCCTAGTCAATCTCATGAGACTTATGCTCAACCCTTTAGTTACTTATGCTACAGGCTATATAGACCCTATCCTAAATTCAGGGTAGAAATTATTTAATCATTTACACTCAAGCAGGAATTCCTTTAACCTGTTATGGCTAGGGGGCAGTATTTTCACGGCTGGATAAAAAACGTACCCGATTTAATCTGGTTACTACTCCTGCCCAGTAACTAGAATATGCATATAATTATTGGCTTTGGATAGAAAACACTCCAAAGTTTCTAAAACTGTTTGAATGGTGTCTGTGAGTATAACAGAACTCAAATGGCAGGTCAAAACCTGAGAGATTCCATTACAGGAAGTGGCCTGTCTGACCATTTCTTGAACTTCTTTTCCATCTCTATCTTTTACAAAGGGATCTCTGCTCTAACGTGACACTTCACGTCTTCCATGGGCGCTCAGAGCCCGGGAAAAAACAGAATGTCGTCATCCCAGCCCCAGGCTGAAACACATTATGGCCTTTCTCAAGTGGCCGATCAAGGGAATGTGGGCATTAGGCGCGTGCCATGGCCGCCCCGTCTTGTGATTTTCCTCTGTTTGCGAAAAGGAGATTCCCGGTCGGAATATTATCGCTTTTTACGAGATAAATTGCATAAAATTGATTTTAAACAGCGGTTGACATGCTTCGAAGTACGGTAATGGAATATTTTGAATTTTTTGGTCAGTAAATGCGCCATGCGCACGACCCTGATTTACCATTTCGGATAGTGTCTGGGACGCTTAACAAAACGCCGCTATTCGGATATAACGATGGATTATTTTGGACCAAACCAACATATGTTATTGAAGTAGCAGTCCTGGGAGTGCATTCTGACGAAGACAACAAAGGTAATCAAACTTTTATAATAGTAAATCTGATATTGGTGAAGGCTAAACTTGCCGGGTGTCTAAATAGCTAGCCCGTGATGCCTGGGCTATGTACTTAGAATATTGCAAAATGTGCTTTCACCAAAAAGCTATTTTAAAATCAGACATATCGAGTGCATAGAGGAGTTCTGTATCTATAATTCTTAAAATAATTGTTATGCTTTTTGTGAACGTTTATCGTGAGTAATTTAGTAAATTGTTAGCGAATTCCCCGGAAGTTTGCGGGGGTATGCTAGTTCTGAACGTCACATGCTAATGTAAAAGCTGTTTTTGATATAAATATGAACTTGATTGAACAAAACATGCATATATTGTATAACATAATGTCCTAGCTGTGTCATCTGATGAAGATCATCAAAGGTTAGTGCTGCATTTAGCTGTCTTCTGGGTTTTTTGTGACATTATATGCTAGCTTGAAAAATGGGTGTCTGATTATTTCTGGCTTGGTACTCTGCTGACATAATCTAATGTTTTGTTTTCGCTGTAAAGCCTTTTTGAAATCGAACAGTGTGGTTAGATAAAGGAGAGTCTTGTCTTTAAAATGCTCTGAAATAGTCATATGTTTGAAAAATTGAAGTTTTTGTATTTTTGAGGAATTTGTAATTCACGCCACGCCTATCATTGGATATTGGAGCAGGTGTTCCGCTAGCGGAACGTCTAGATGTAAGAGGTTAACAATAGTCAATAGGCTTTCAATGGAAAACCACTCACATAAAAAAAAAACTCGGGTTTTTGCCTGCCATATCAGTTCTGTTATACTCACAGACATTATATTAACCTCTTGGGGCTAGGTGGGACGCTAGCGTGCCACCCGTGGTGCACTCCATCAACAGCAGGTGCATTTCAAGAGCGGCAAATTTGAATCCAAATAAATGTCAAAATTCAAATTTTTCAAAAATACAACTATGTTACACCATTTGAAAGATAAACATCTCCTTAATCTAACCACGTTTTACGATTTCAAAAAGGTTTTACGGCGAAAGCATAAATTTAGAGTATGTTAGGACAGTACATTTACAAGAGTTGTGTGTAATGTTTTGTCAAGTCAAAGACAGGGTCACCAAAACCATAAAACCAGCTAAAATGATGCACTAACCTTTTACAATCTCCATCAGATGACACTCCTAGGACATTATGTTAGACAATGCATGCATTTTTAGTTCTATCAAGTTCATATTTATATACAAAAACAGCGTTTTTACTATGGCATTGATGTTGAGGAAATCGTTTCCCTCCAATAACCGGCAGTCAAGTCGAGCGTCAGAAATTAAATAATTAAAATTACAAAACATTGGTAAAATATTATATTGTCATTTAAAGAATTATAGATTTACATCTCTTGAACGCAATCAACTTGCCAGATTTAAAAAATAACCTTACTGGGAAATCACACTTTGCAATAATCTGAGCACTGCGCCCAGAAAAATACGCGTTGCGATACAGACTAGACGTCATGTTGGGGGAGATCTAAAATCGAAAATACTATGTAAATAATCCATTACCTTTGATTCTCTTCATCAGATGTCACTTCCAGGTATCACAGGTCCATAACGAATGTAGTTTTGTTCACAAAAGCTCATCATTTATGTCCAAAAATCTCCGTCTCGTTAGCACATGATGTAAGCCAGCCGGACTTTCTCGTCATGAACGAGGGAAAAAATATATTTCCGTTCGTTCAAACATGTCAAACGTTGTATAGCATAAATCATTAGGGCCTTTTTTAACCAGAACATGAATAATATTCAAGGTGGACGAATGCATACTCTTTTATAACGTATTGGAAACGAGGGTACCCAACATGAACTAACGCGCCAGGTGTCTAATGGGACATCACCGTTCCATGGCTCTTGTTCGGTCAGATCTCCCCTCCAGAAGACTCAAAACACTTTGTAAAGGCTGGTGACATCTAGTGGAAGCAATAGGAAGTGCCAAAATATTCCTAAACCCCTGTGTTTTTCAATGGGATAGGTTTAAAGTCAATACAACACATCAGGTATCCACTTCCTGTCAGAAAATGTCTCAGGGTTTTGCCTGCCAAATTAGTTCTGTTATACTCACAGACACCATTCAAACAGTTTTGGAAACTTTAGAGTGTTTTCTATCCATATATAATAAGTATATGCATATTCTAGTTACTGGGTAGGATTAGTAACCAGATTAAATCGGGTACATTTTTTTATCCAGACGTGCAAATGCTGCCCCTAGACCCAACAGGTTAACAGTTTTAGAAACTTCAGAGTGTTTTCTATCCAATGCTTCCAATTATATGCATATCCTAGCTTCTGCGCCTGAGTAACAGGCAGTTTACTTTGGGCACGTCAGTCATCTGAAATTCCAAATACTGCCCCCCTAGCCCAAAAGTTACCATCTCCTGAAATTAACTCTATAAGGTATGCATCTATTACTTCGATAAACAGTCATCTGATTAATCATTACCTCTTATCATATCATCATTCTGAACAGTCGTAACCTTATGCATCTGCAAAAACCCCAGCCTTACTCATGATTCAGTACTACACCAATTGGTTTAATTATTTATTTACTAGCTACTAAAATGAGAAAACAGGATAACATGCACACTTAATACATGAGAAGAAAGTGACTGACAATATGACGGCTTGTTACACAGAGATGGAGATGGGTAAAAGAGAGAGAGAGAGAAAAAAAGGGACACTTATCGTGGATACATTCTAGAACTATTCTCACATTAATCATATACTTTGCACACGAACCTGCCACCCGTTTGGAATAAGAAATCATGAATGTATTTACTTGTGAGTGCCCTTGCTCGTCGTCTATCTTTGTGTCAGAACCAGGCCTTGTTAGCAAGGAGGTGGGTTGGCCTTTCAGCGGCACCCGAAAGGGTCCGGACCCATCTCTTCTACTGTTGTTCACTCTGGAAGATAGCCAATGCCGTGTCAGACGATTCCCATTGGTGATGATGGTAGGAGAATACGGTGATGTAAGACTCGTAGTAGGGTGGGATGGTTTGAAGCATAGTGGGATGGCCCCTCGTAGATTTGCTTTCCTCGATATCTGACTTAGGGCAGCTAATCAGCCGTACCAGTGATTGTCTGGGGACGAGAACTTCTAGCCTACACCTCGTGTTGATTATTCAGGGTTCAGGATTCAGACCACTTTACACACACTGCAGCAACCTGGCAAAGTTCTGGTCAGGTATGTTAATTCTTAGCCTTCCAATCAGTGAGGTCAGAAGAGCGTGTCGGTCTGATGGAACCGTCCTTAAAAGGAATGGTTCTCTTAGGACTCCAAACATCACATTCCAATCTTAACAAAAATACCTTCATCATTTCCCATATCATATGCACGACTTATTGGATGGAAACTTGACAGATAAAGAGGACATACTTTCCAAGTTACAATATTTCGTCCCATACAGTTTTTAATTATGTCACAAAATGAAAAACAATATGACATTAGTTTTCACATCTCCCCACATTCTTATGTTAGACTTATTGTTCCATTATCCACGGTTGACCGTGTTAGAGTATCAGCGGGAAAAGTCTGTGAACAAAGAACATTTCTTAGGTTAAATACTGGGGGGGTAAAGTCTCCTTCTCCTGTAATTTACAAAGGGTGTGAACTGTCAACCATTCAGCAGCTCCCGCTCCCCTAATTTGGGAGAGAGAGGCCTGCTTACTGTCACCGCCCGCTAGTCTGATCCTCACAGGACAGTCAAGACACCAAGAAGACTCGAGGCTGTAATTGCTGCCAAAGGTGCTTCATCAAAGTATTGAGTAAAGGGTCTGAATACTTATGTAAATGTGACATTTCAGTTTTGTATTTTTTTATACATTCAGTATAGTTAACCTCTTACATCTAGACGTTCCGCTAGCGGAACACCTGCTCCAATATCCAATGATGGGCGTGGCGCGAATGACAAATTCCTCAAAAATACAAAAACTTACATTTTTCAAACATATGACTATTTCACAGCATTTTAAAGACAAGACTCTCCTTTATCTGACCACACTGTCCGATTTCAAAAGGCTTTACAGCGAAAGCAAAACATTAGATTATGTCAGCAGAGTACCCAGCCAGAAATAATCAGACACCCATTTTTCAAGCTAGCATATAATGTCACAAAAAACAAAACCACAGCTAAATGCAGCACTAACCTTTGATGATCTTCATCAGATGACACACCTAGGACATTATGTTATACAATACATGCATGTTTTGTTCAATCAAGTTCATATTTATATCAAAAACCAGCTTTTACATTAGCATGTGACGTTCAGAACTAGCATACCCCCGCAAACTTCCGGGAATTCGCTAACATTTTACTAAATTACTCACGATAAACGTTCACAAAAAGCATAACAATTATTTTAAGAATTATAGATACATTACTCCTCTATGCACTCGATATGTCCGATTTTAAAATAGCTTTTTGGTGAAAGCACATTTTGCAATATTCTAAGTACATAGCCCAGGCATCACGGGCTCAAGCTATTTAGACACCTGGCAAGTTTAGCACTCACCATAATCATATTTACTTTTATAAAAGTTTGATTACCTTTTGTTGTCTTTGTCAGAATGCACTCCCAGGACGTCTAATTCAATAACAAATGTTGGTTTGGTCCAAAATAATCCATCGTTATATCCGAATAGCGGCGTTTTGTTAGTGCGTTCCAGACACTATCCGAAATGGTAAAGAAGTGTCGGCGCATGGCGCAATTCGTGACAATAAAATTCTAAATATTCCATTACCGTACTTCGAAGCATGTCAACCGCTGTTTAAAATCAATTTTACGCCATTTTTTTCGTAAAGAAAAGCGATAATATTCCGACAGGGAATCTCCTTTTCGGCAAACAGAGGAAAAAAATCACAAAGGCGGGGGCGGTCAGGTCACGCATAAGGCCAGAGTCCCTTGATCGGCCACTTGAGAAAGGCGATAATGTGTTTCAGCCTGGGGCTGGAATGACGACATTCTGTTTTTTCCCGGGCTCTGAGCGCCTATGGACGACGTGGGAAGTGTCACGTTAGAGCAGAGATCCTTAGTAAAAGATAGAGATGGACAAGAAGTTCAAGAAATGGTCAGACAGGCCACTTCCTGTAAAGGAATCTCTCAGGTTTTGACCTGCCATTTGAGTTCTGTTATACTCACAGACACCATTCAAACAGTTTTAGAAACTTTAGGGTGTTTTCTATCCATATGTAATAAGTATATGCATATTCTAGTTACTGGGTAGGAGTGGTAACCACATTAAATCGGGTATGTTTTTTATCCAGCCGTGTCAATACTGCCCCCTAGCCCTAATTAAAATAGCTTTTCGGTGAAAGCACATTTTGCAATATTCTGAGTAGATAGCCCAGCCATCACGGCTAGCTATTTAGACACCCACCAAGTTTAGCCCTGACCAAACTCCGATTTACTATTACAAAAGTTTGATTACCTTTGGTGTTCTTCGTCAGAATGCACTCCCAGGACTGCTACTTCAATAACAAATGTTGGTTTGGTTCAAAATAATCCATTGTTATATCCAAATAGCGGCTTTTGTTCGTGCGTTCAAGACACTATCCGAAGTGTAAATAAGGGTCACGAGCATGGCGCATTTCGTGACAAAAGATTTCTAAATATTCCATTACCGTACTTCGAGCATGTCAACCGCTGTTTAAAATCAATTTTTATGCAATTTTTCGCTTAAAAAAGCGGTAATATTCCGACCGGGAATCTGCGTTTAGGTAAACAGACGAAAGAAAATAAAGCATGGGGTCGACTCCGGGCACGAGCCTGAGTCTCACAGTACTGTGACCAGCCACTACCCAAACGCGCTACTTTGTTTCAACCAGAGCCTGCAAAGCCACGATTCAGCTTTTTGCCGCCTTCTGAGAGCCCATGGGAGCCGTAGGAAGTGTCACGTAACAGCAGAGATCCCCTGTAATGGATAGAGATAATCAAGAAGGGCAAGAAATTGGGCACTTCCTGCATGGAATCTCTCAGGTTTTGGCCTGCCAAATGAGTTCTGTTATACTCACAGACACCATTCAAACAGTTTTAGAAACTTTGGAGTGTTTTCTATCCAAAGCTAATAATTATATGCATATTCTAGTTTCTGGGCAGGAGTAATAATCAGATTAAATCGGGTACGTTTTTTTATCCGGACGTGAAAATACTGCCCCCTAGCCATAACAGGTTAATGGTGTGGTCTAGTTGAGTAGCATTAAGGGCTGTTCAACAACATGAGACCTGACTGACCTCAGAGAGAGAATCATCTGTTCAGGACGACCGTGTGATCACGCTCTCCATAGCCGATGTGAGTAAGACCTTTAAACAGGTCAACATTCACAAGGCCGCAGGGCCAGACGGATTACCAGGACGTGTACTCCTAGCATGCGCTGACCAACTAGCAAGTGGCTTCACTGACATTTTCAACCTCTCCCTGTCTGAGTCTGTAATAACCATACCTACATGTACATACTACCTCAATTAGCCCGTCTAACCGGTGCCTGTATATAGCCTCGCTACTGTATATAGCCTCTCTACTGTAATTAGCCCGTCTAACCGGTGCCTGTATATAGCCTCGCTACAATATATAGCCTCGTTACTGTTAATATTCGCTGTCTTTTTACTGTTGTTTTTTATTTCCTTACTGATCTATTGTTCATCTAATACCTATTTTTTACTTAAAAATTGCACTGTTGGTTAGGGCCTCTAAGTAAACATTTCACTGTAAGGTCTACACCTGTTGTATTTGGTGCACGTGACAATTAAACTTTGATTTGATTTTAATACCAACATGTTTCAACCAGACCACCATAGTCCCTGTGTCCAAAAACACTAAGGTAACCAGCCTAAATGACTACCGACCCGTAGCATTCACGTCTGTAGCCATGAAGTGCTTTGAAAGGCTGGTGGCTCACAACACCATTATCCCAGAAACACTAGACCCCCTCCAACAGATCCACAGATGATGCAATCTCTTTTGCACTCCGCACTGCCCTTTCCCACCTGGACAAAAGGAACACCTATGTGAGAATGCTGTTCATTAACCTCTATGGGCTAGGTGGGACGCTTGCCAGCCTGTGGCGCGATTTTCAAAACCTTAAAAATCCTATTACTTCAATTTCTCAAACATATGACTATTTTACAGCCATTTAAAGACAAGACTCTCGTTAATCTAACCACACTGTCCGATTTCAAAAGGCTTTACAACGAAAGCAAAACATTAGATTATGTCAGCAGAGTACCAAGCCAGAAATAATCAGACACCCATTTTTCAAGCCAGCATATAATGTCACCAAAACCCAGAAGACAGCTAAATGCAGCACTCACCTTTGATGATCTTCATCAGATGACAACCCTAGGACATTATGTTATACAATACATGCATGTTTTGTTCAATCAAGTTCATATTTATATCAAAAACCAGCTTTTTACATTAGCATGTGACGTTCAGAACTAGCATACCCCCGCAAACTTCCGGGGAATTCGCTAACATTTTACTAAATTACTCACGATAAACGTTCACAAAAAAGCATAACAATTATTTTAAGAATTATAGATACAGACCTCCTCTATGCACTCGATATGTCCGATTTTAAAATAGCTTTTGGTGAAAGCACATTTTGCAATATTCTAAGTACATAGCCCAGGCTTCACGGGCTCGCTATTTAGACACCCGGCAAGTTTAGCACTCACCATAATCAGATTTACTATTATAAAAGTTTGATTACCTTTTGTTGTCTTCGTCAGAATACACACCCAGGACTGCTACTTCAATAACAAATGTTGGTTTGGTCCAAAATAATCCATCGTTATATCCGAATAGCGGCGTTTTGTTCGAATGCGTTCCAGACACTATCCGAAATAGTAAAGAAGTGTCACGCGCATGGCGCAATTCGTGACAATAAAATTCTAAATATTCCATTACCGTGCTTCGAAGCATGTCAACCGCTGTTTAAAATCAATTTTTACGACACTTTTCTCGTAGAAAAGCGATAATATTCCGACAGGGGAATCTCCTTTTCGGCAAACAGAGGAAAAAATCCCAAAGGCGGGGGCGGTCGGGGTCACGCGCATAAGCCCGTGTCCCTTGATCGGCCACTTGAGAAAGGCGATAATGTGTTTCAGCCTGGGGCTGGAATGACGACATTCTGTTTTTTCCCGGGCTCTGAGCGCCTATGGACGACGTGGGAAGTGTCACGTTAGAGCAGAGATCCTTAGTAAATGATAGAGATGGAAAAGAAGTTCAAGAAATGGTCAGACAGGCCACTTCCTGTAAAGGAATCTCTCAGGTTTTGACCTGCCATTTGAGTTCTGTTATACTCACAGACACCATTCAAACAGTTTTAGAAAATTTAGGGTGTTTTCTATCCATATGTAATAACTATATGCATATTCTAGTTACTGGGTAGGAGTGGTAACCAGATTAAATCGGGTATGTTTTTTTATCCAGCCGTGTCAATACGCCCCCTAGCCCTAACAGGTTAACTACAGCTCAGCGTTCAACACCATAGTTCCCTCAAAGCTCATCACTAAGCTAAGGACTCTGCGACTAAACACCTCCCTCTGCAACTGGATCCTGGACTTCCTGACGAGCCGCCCCCAGGTGGTGAGGGTAGGTAACAACACATCCGCCACGCTGATCCTCAACACTGGGGCCCCTCAGGGGTGCGTGCTCAGTCCCCTCCTGTACTCCCTGTTCACCCATGACTGCACGGCCAGGCACGACTCCAACACCATTGGATGACACAACAGTGGTAGGCCTGATCACCGACAACGATGAGACAGCCTATAGGGAGGAGGTCAGAGACCTGGCCTTGTAGTGCCACGACAACAACCTCTCCTTCAACGTGATCAAGGAAAGGGGATGATCGTGGACTAAAGGAAAAGGAGGACGAGCACGCCCCCGTTCTCATCGACGAGGCTGTAGTGGAGCAGGTTGAGAGCCTCAAGTTACTTGGTGTCCACATCACTAACAAACTAACATGATCCAAGCACACCAAGACAGTCATGAAGAGGGCACGACAAAACCTATTCCCCCTCAGGAGACTGAAAAGATTTGGCATGGGTCCTCAGATCCTCAAAAAGTGTTACAGCTGCACCATCGAGAGCATCCTGACTGGTTGCATCACCACCTGGTATGACAACTGCTCGGCCTCCGACCGCAAGGCACTACAGAGGGTTGTGGTTGCTGCCTAGTACATCACTGGGGTCAAGCTTCCTGCCATCCAGGACCTCTATACCAGGCGGTGTCAGAGGAAGGCCCTAAAAACCTAGTCATAGACTGTTCTCTCTGCTACTGCACGGCAAGCAGTACCGTAGCGCCAAGTCTAGGTCCAAAAGGCTTCTTAACAGCTTCTACCCCCAAGCCATAAGACTCCTGAACAGCTAATCGCATGGCTAGCCAGACTATTTGCATTGCCCCCCCCGCTATTTTACGCTGCTGCTACTCTCAATTTATTAACTATGCATAGTCACTTTACCCCTACCTACATGTACATAATACCTCAATTACCTCGACTAACCTGTGCCCCGTACCCCCTGTATATAGCCTCGATATTGACTCTGTACCGGTACCCCCTGTATATAGCCTCCACATTGACTCTGTACCGGTACCCCCTGTATATAGCCTCCACATTGACTCTGTACCGGTACCCCCTGTATATAGCCTCCACATTGACTCTGTACCGGTACCCCCTGTATATAGCCTCCACATTGACTCTGTACCGGTATCCCCTGTATATAGCCTCCACATTGACTCTGTACCGGTACCCCCTGTATATAGCCTCCACATTGACTCTGTACCGGTACCCCCTGTATATAGCCTCCACATTGACTCTGTACCGGTACCCCCCTGTATATAGCCTCCACATTGACTCTGTACCGGTATCCCCTGTATATAGCCTCCACATTGACTCTGTACCGGTACCCCCTGTATATAGCCTCCACATTGACTCTGTACCTGTACCCCCTGTATATAGCCTCCACATTGACTCTGTACCGGTACCCCCTGTATATAGCCTCCACATTGACTCTGTACCGGTACCCCCTGTATATAGCCTCCACATTGACTCTGTACCGGTACCCCCTGTATATAGCCTCCACATTGACTCTGTACCGGTACCCCCTGTATATAGCCTCCACATTGACTCTGTACCGGTACCCCTGTATATAGCCTCCACATTGACTCTGTACCGGTACCCCCTGTATATAGCCTCCACATTGACTCTGTACCGGTACCCCCCTGTATATAGCCTCCACATTGACTCTGTATCGGTACCCCCTGTATATAGCCTCCACATTGACTCTGTACCGGTACCCCCTTGTATATAGCCTCCACATTGACTCTGTACCGGTACCCCCTGTATATAGCCTCCACATTGACTCTGTACCGGTACCCCCTGTATATAGCCTCCACATTGACTCTGTACCGGTAACCCCTGTATATAGCCTCCACATTGACTCTGTACCGGTACCCCCTGTATATAGCCTCCACATTGACTCTGTACCGGTACCCCCTGTATATAGCCTCCACATTGACTCTGTACCGGTACCCCCCTGTATATAGCCTCCACATTGACTCTGTACCGTAATACCCTGTATATAGCCTCCACATTGACTCTGTACCGGTACCCCCTGTATATAGCCTCGATATTGTTATTTTACTGCTGCTCTTTAATTATTTGTTACTTTTATTTCTCATTTTTTTCCTTATCTACTTTTTACTTAACATGTATTTTTCTTAAAACTGCATTGTTGGTTAAGGGCTTGTAAGTAAGCATTTCACTGTGAGGTCTACTACACCTGTTGTATTCAGCATTTCACTGTAAGGTCTACTACACCTGTTGTATTCAGCATTTCACTGTGAGGTCTACTACACCTGTTGTATTCAGCATTTCACTGTGAGGTCTACTACACCTGTTGGATTCAGCATTTCACTGTAAGGTCTACTACACCTGTTGTATTCAGCATTTCACTGTGAGGTCTACTACACCTGTTGTATTCAGCATTTCACTGTAAGGTCTACTACACCTGTTGTATTCAGCATTTCACTGTGAGGTCTACTACACCTGTTGTATTCAGCATTTCACTGTAAGGTCTACTACACCTGTTGTATTCAGCATTTCACTGTGAGGTCTACTACACCTGTTGTATTCAGCATTTCACTGTGAGGTCTACTACACCTGTTGTATTCAGCATTTCACTGTGAGGTCTACTACACCTGTTGTATTCAGCATTTCACTGTGAGGTCTACTACACCTGTTGTATTCAGCATTTCACTGTGAGGTCTACTACACCTGTTGTATTCAGCATTTCACTGTGAGGTCTACTACACCTGTTGTATTCAGCATTTCACTGTGAGGTCTACTAGACCTGTTGTATTCAGCATTTCACTGTGAGGTCTACTACACCTGTTGTATTCAGCATTTCACTGTGAGGTCTACTACACCTGTTGTATTCAGCATTTCACTGTGAGGTCTACTACACCTGTTGTATTCAGCATTTCACTGTGAGGTCTACTACACCTGTTGTATTCAGCATTTCACTGTAAGGTCTACTACACCTGTTGTATTCAGCATTTCACTGTGAGGTCTACTACACCTGTTGTATTCAGCATTTCACTGTGAGGTCTACTACACCTGTTGTATTCAGCATTTCACTGTGAGGTCTACTACACCTGTTGTATTCAGCATTTCACTGTGAGGTCTACTACACCTGTTGTTTTCAGCATTTCACTGTGAGGTCTACTACACCTGTTGTATTCAGCATTTCACTGTGAGGTCTACTACACCTGTTGTTTTCAGCATTTCACTGTGAGGTCTACTACACCTGTTGTATTCAGCATTTCACTGTGAGGTCTACTACACCTGTTGTATTCAGCATTTCACTGTGAGGTCTACTACACCTGTTGTATTCAGCATTTCACTGTGAGGTCTACTACACCTGTTGTATTCAGCATTTCACTGTGAGGTCTACTACACCTGTTGTATTCAGCATCTCACTGTGAGGTCTACTACACCTGTTGTATTCAGCGCATGTAACAAATACAATTTGATTTGATTTGATTGAGTAGCATTAAGGGCTCTTCAACTGACTGACCTCAGAGAGAGAGAGAGACAAAGCTGGTCTCTCTCACACGTGTCCCAATGTTAGTTTTACTGTTAGGGTAAACACACACACACACAGCACAACACTCACACACACTCAGTAGGTGGCTCAAAGTGCAGGTTGGGGTGCAGTGACCGATAGTTTGGGTCCCAAACACCACTAAGAGACTTAGTCGCGAACGCACTCTGGATTTCCATCCAGTAGAATATCTACAGGCTGTGATGAAGGAGGCTGTGGAGCCCGGGTCCGTCCAGGGGTCTGTTGTCATGACTACGGAATATCAGGACGACTTCCAAAATACAGACACCAGCGACAACCGAGCCTTCTGGACCAGAGGTGGGTGTGGTGTGGGTGGTTGTGTGTGTAGTGTGTGTGTAGTGTGTGTAGTGTGTGTGGTGTGGGTGGTGTGGGTGTCTGTGTGTGTAGTGTGTGGTGTGGGTGTGTGGTTGTGTGTGTGGTGTGGGTGTGTGGTTGTGTGTGTAGTGTGTGTGGTGTGGGTGTGTGTGTGTGTAGTGTGTGTGTGTGTGTGTGTGTGTGTGTGTGTGTGTGTGTGTGTGTGTGTGTAGTGTGTGTGGTGTGTGTGTGTGTGTGTAGTGTGTGTGGTGTGTGTGTGTGGTTGTGTGTGGTAAGGTTAGGGAACCACTGGGTTAGAGTCCCCAGGAGAGGAGAGGTTAGGGAACCACTGGGTTAGAGTCCCCAGGAGAGGAGAGGTTAGGGAACCACTGGGTTAGAGTCCCCAGGAGAGGAGAGGTTAGGGAACCACTGGGTTAGAGTCCCCAGGAGAGGAGAGGTTAGGGAACCACTGGGTTAGAGTCCCCAGGAGAGGAGAGGTTAGGGAACCACTGGGTTAGAGTCCCCAGGAGAGGAGAGGTTAGGGAACCACTGGGTTAGAGTCCCCAGGAGAGGAGAGGTTAGGGAACCACTGGGTTAGAGTCCCCAGGAGAGGAGAGGTTAGGGAACCACTGGGTTAGAGTCCCCAGGAGAGGAGAGGTTAGGGAACCACTGGGTTAGAGTCCCCAGGAGAGGAGAGGTTAGGGAACCACTGGGTTAGAGTCCCCAGGAGAGGAGAGGTTAGGGAACCACTGGGTTAGAGTCCCCAGGAGAGGAGAGGTTAGGGAACCACTGGGTTAGAGTCCCCAGGAGAGGAGAGGTTTGAGAATAACTGGTATATATATATATATATAATAATAGTGTAACAACAGGCTACATACAGTGTGTGAAGTGTGCTGGCTGTACGGATAACTCACTACAAGAAGTATGTGTGTGTGTGTGTGTGTGTGTGTGTGTGTGTGTGTGTGTGTGTGTGTGTGTGTGTGTGTGTGTGTGTGTGTGTGTGTGTGTGTGTGTGTGTGTGTGTGTGTGTGTGTGTGTGTGTGTGTGTGTGTGTGTGTGTGTGTGTGTGTGTGTGTGTGTGTGTAGAGCCAGAGTCCAGGTTAGGCCTCGTGCCCCGATCAGGCAGAGGGAGATGGATGTGGGCGGGGCCTGTTCTGTCTGCTTTCTTCCTATTGGCTCTGATCATCTTTGTCTCCGTCAGCAGTGAGTACACATGCATGTTTATTTTTATTTATTTCACCTTTATTTCACCTTTATTTCACCTTTAATTAACTAGGCAAGTCAGTTATGAACAATTTCTTATTTTCAATGACGGCCTAGGAACAGTTGGTTAACTGCCTTGCATGTACACTCACACTAATGTGTCTAACCCATGCTCTCCTGTGTGTGTGTGTGTGTGTGTGTGTGTGTGTGGTGTGTGGTGTGTGGTGTGTGTGTGTGTGTGTGTGTGTGTGTAGATAGGAAGACTGACAGCAGGTTCTCGTCAGTAGAAAAGTCTGTTGGCAACCTGAGTTCAGCTGTTCAGACAGTCACCACCACTCTACAACAGAGCAAGGCCTCAGGTACACACACACACACACACACACACACACACACACACACACACACACACACCCACACACCACCACACACCTACACACACACCACACACCCATACCTACACACACCCATACCTACACACCCACACACACCCACACACCACCACTCTACAACAGAGCAAGGCCTCAGGTACACACACACACACACACACACACACACACACACACACACACACACCCACACACCACCACACACCTACACACACACCACACACCCATACCTACACACACACACACACACACACACACACACACACACACACACACACACACACACACACACACACACACCTACACACACACACACACACACACACACACACACACACACACACACACACACACACACACACACACACACACACCCACACACACTCACCACCACACACCACACTCACAACCACACACACCTACACACCCAAAAACCCTACACCACACATCACCACACACCACAACCACACCCACACACCCACACACACCCCCACACACACCACACACACACCCACAACCACACCCACACCCACAACCACACCACCACACACCACACACACACCCACAACCACAACCACACCCACACACACCCATACCTACACACCTACACAACCACACACACACAAAACCCCACACCTACACAACCACACCACCACACCCAAAAACACATACCTACACACCCACACACACCCACAAACACACCACACGCATATACACACACCCACACACCCAGCATATCAATCAAATGTATTTCTAAAGCCCTTCTTACATCAGCTGATGTCTCAAAGTGCTGTACAGAAACCCAGCCTAAAACCCCAAACAGCAAGCAATGCAGGTGTAGAAGCACGGTGGCTAGGAAGAAACCTAGAGAGGAACCAGGCTATGAGGGGTGACCAGTCCTCTACTGGCTGTACTGGGTAGACCAGAGGAACCAGGTTCTGAGGGGTGACCAGTCCTCTACTGGCTGTACTGGGTAGACCAGAGGAACCAGGTTCTGAGGGGTGGCCAGTCCTCTTCTGGCTGTGCCGGGTGGAGATTATAACAGAACATGGCCAAGATGTTCAAATGTTCATAAATGACCAGCATGGTCAAATAATAATAATCACAGTGGTTGTCGAGGGTGTAACAAGTCCTCCGAGAGAGAGAAAGAGAGAATTAGAGAGAGCATACTTAAATTCACACAGGACCCCGGATAAGACAGGAGAAATACTCCAGATATAACAGACTGACCCTAGCCCCCCGACACATAAACTACTGCAGCATAAATACTGGAGGCTGAGACAGGAGGGGTCAGGAGACACTGTGGCCCCATCTGATGATACCCTCGGACAGGGCCAAACAGGCAGGATATAACCCCACCCACTTTGCCAAAGCACAGCCCCCACCCCACTAGAGGGATATCTCCAACCATCAACTTACCATCCTGAGACAAGGCCGAGTATAGCCCACAAAGATCTCCCCCACCCCACTAGAGGGATGTCTTCAACCACCAACTTACCATCCTGAGACAATGCCGAGTATAGCCCACAAAGATCTCCCCCACCCCACTAGAGGGATGTCTTCAACCACCAACTTACCATCCTGAGACAAGGCCGAGTATAGCCCACAAAGATCTCCCCCACCCCACTAGAGGGATGTCTTCAACCACCAACTTACCATCCTGAGACAAGGCCGAGTATAGCCCACAAAGATCTCCCCCACCCCACTAGAGGGATGTCTTCAACCACCAACTTACCATCCTGAGACAAGGCCGAGTTGTGCAGACTCAGGACAACTGAGCTTTGGAGTAATTTGCTTTCTAATGATCATGATCTTTCCCTCAAAGAAGTTCATGAATTCATCACTGCTGAAGTGAAAGCCATCCTCTCTTGGGGAATGCTGCTTTTTAGTTAGCTTTGCGACAGTATCAAAAACACATTTTGGATTGTTCTTATTTTCCTCAATTAAGTTGGACTAATAGGATGATGGAGCAGCAGTGAGGGCTCTTCGATACTGCACGGTACTGTCTTTCCAAGCTAGTCGGAAGACTTCCAGTTTGGTGTAGCGCCATTTCCGTTCCTATTTTCTGGAAGCTTCAGAGCTCGTGTATTTTCTGTATACCAGGGAGCTAGTTTCTTATGACAGATGTTTTTAGTTTTTAGGGGTGCAACTGCATCTAGGGTATTGCACAAGGTTAAATTGAGTTCCTCGGTTAGGTGGTTAACTGATTTTTGTCCTCTGACGTCCTTGGGTAGGCAGAGGGAGTCTGGAAGGGCATCAAGGAATCTTTGGGGTGTCTGAGAATTTATAGCACGACTTTTAATGCTCCTTGGTTGGGGTCTGAGCAGATTATTTGTTGCGATTGCAAACGTAATAAAATGGTGGTCCGATAGTCCAGGATTATGAGGAAAAACATTAAGATCCACAACATTTATTCCACGGGACAAAACTAGGTCCAGAGTATGACTGTGGCAGTGAGTAGGTCCAGAGACATGTTGGACAAAACCCACTGAGTCGATGATGGCTCCGAAAGCCTTTTGGAGTGGGTCTGTGGACTTTTCCATGTGAATATTAAAGTCACCAAAAATTAGAATATTATCTGCTATGACTACAAGGTCAAATAGGAATTCAGGGAACTCAGTGAGGAACGCTGCATATGGCCCAGGAGGCCTGTAAACAGGTGCTATAAAAAGTGATTGGCTGCAAAGATTTCATGACTAGAAGCTCAAAAGACGAAAACATCGGGGTTTCTTTGGTAAAATTGAAATTTGCTATCGTAAATGTTAGCAACACCTCTGCCTTTGCGGGATGCGCGGGGGATATGTGCAACCACTAGTGTAACCAGGGGGTGAGGCCTCATTTAACACAGTAAATTCATCAGGCTTAAGCCATGTTTCAGTCAGGCCAATCACATCAAGATTATGATCAGTGATTAGTTCATTGACTATAACTGCCTTGGAAGTGAGGGATCTAACATTAAGTAACCCAATTTTGAGATGTGAGGTATCACAATCTCTTTCAATAATGTCAGGAATGGAGGAGGTCTTTATTCCAGTGAGATTGCTAAGGCGAACACCGCCATGTTTAGTTTTGCCCAACCTAGATCGAGGCACAGACACGGTCTCAATGGGGAAAGCTGAGCTGACTACACTGACTGTGCTAGTGGCAGACTCCACTAAGCTGGCAGGCTGGCTAACAGCCTGCTGCCTGACCTGCACCCTATTTCATTGTGGTGCTAGAGGAGTTAGAGCCCTGTCTATGTTCGTAGATAAGATGAGAGCACCCCTCCAGCTAGGATGGAGTCCGTCACTCCTCAACAGGCCAGGCTTGGTCCTGTTTGTGGGTGAGTCCCAGAAAGAGGGCCAATTATCTACAAATTCTAGATAATTTTGGGAGGGGCAGAAAACAGTTTTCAACCAGCGATTGAGTTGTGAGACTCTGCTGTAGAGCTCATCACTCCCCCTAACTGGGAGGGGGCCAGAGACTCTCTGCTGTAGAGCTCATCACTCCCCCTAACTGGGAGGGGGCCAGAGACAATTACTCGATGCCGACACACACACACCCACATACGATGAATACACACCCACATACATACACACACACCCACATACACACACACCCACATACATACACACCCACATACATACACACCCACATACACACACACCCACATACATACACACCCACATACACACACACACACCCACATACATACACACCCACATACATACACACCCACCCACATACACACCCACATACCACCCTGTTTTCACTGTTAAGGGTTAAACCAATCCCAAAATGCACTAATTATTTACCACTGCACAAATACCATGCACACACACACACACAAACACACCACACACACACCACACAAACACACCACACACACACCACACAAACACACCACACACACAAACACACCACACACACATCACACAAACACACCACACACACACCACACACACACACATTGTATCTCTCTATGCCTCCAGAGGCGGAGTTGCAGAAGGAGATTGTAAGGCAGAAGATCACCATGGAAATGACAGAACGAAAGCTGGATTCAGGTATATATTATATATTATATATAGATATATTGTCTGCTGATCCCTCAAACTGAACTATCACATCATTGATGAGACATGAACAATATGACTGTTAGATACAGCACATCATGTAACATTCATTGGTACGATCTGTGTGGTGTGTGTGTGTGTGTGTGTGTGTGTGTGTGTGTGTGTGTGTGTGTGTGTGTGTGGTGTATGTGGTGTGTGTGTGTGTGTTCTGTGTGTGATAGTGTCTGAGTCGGTGAAGGAATTGGATCAGGTGGAGTCTCTTCGTTCTGCTGTAGCCGTATTGAAGTGTTCCATAAACAGAGTCCTGCACAATGGTAAACACACTCACTATGTTTACAGACTGGAAGAGTCAACATGGGTTAGGGTTACATGGGTTAGGGTTAGGGTTACATGGGTTACATGGGTTAGGGTTACATGGGTTACATGGGTTAGGGTTACATGGGTTACATGGGTTAGGGTTACATGGGTTACATGGGTTAGGGTTAGGGTTAGGGTTACATGGGTTAGGGTTATATGGGTTACATGGGTTAGGGTTACATGGGTTAGGGTTAGGGTTACATGGGTTAGGGTTACATGGGTTAGGGTTAGGGTTATATGGGTTACATGGGTTAGGGTTACATGGGTTAGGGTTAGGGTTACATGGGTTAGGGTTACATGGGTTACATGGGTTACATGGGTTACATGGGTTACATGGGTTAGGGTTACATGGGTTAGGGTTAGGGTTACATGGGTTACATGGGTTAGGGTTACATGGGTTACATGGGTTAGGGTTACATGGGTTACATGGGTTAGGGTTACATGGGTTAGGGTTACATGGGTTAGGGTTAGGGTTACATGGGTTACATGGGTTAGGGTTACATGGGTTACATGGGTTAGGGTTACATGGGTTACATGGGTTAGGGTTACATGGGTTACATGGGTTAGGGTTACATGGGTTACATGGGTTAGGGTTACATGGGTTACATGGGTTAGGGTTAGATGGGTTAAGGTTAGGGTTACATGGGTTAGGGTTACATGGGTTAGGGTTAAGGTTAGGGTTAGGGTTAGATGGGTTAGGGTTAGGGTTACATGGGTTAGGGTTACATGGGTTACATGGGTTAGGGTTACATGGGTTACATGGGTTAGGGTTACATGGGTTAGGGTTACATGGGTTAGGGTTAGGGTTACATGGGTTACATGGGTTAGGGTTACATGGGTTACATGGGTTAGGGTTACATGGGTTAGGGTTAGATGGGTTACATGGGTTAGGGTTACATGGGTTACATGGGTTAGGGTTACATGGGTTAGGGTTACATGGGTTAGGGTTAGGGTTACATGGGTTAGGGTTACATGGGTTAGGGTTAAGGTTAGGGTTAGGGTTAGATGGGTTAGGGTTAGGGTTACATGGGTTAGGGTTACATGGGTTACATGGGTTAGGGTTAGGGTTACATGGGTTAGGGTTAGGGTTACATGGGTTAGGGTTACATGGGTTACATGGGTTAGGGTTACATGGGTTAGGGTTAGGGTTACATGGGTTAGGGTTACATGGGTTACATGGGTTAGGGTTACATGGGTTAGGGTTACATGGGTTAGGGTTACATGGGTTAGGGTTAGGGTTAGATGGGTTAGGGTTACATGGGTTAGGGTTACATGGGTTAGGGTTACATGGGTTAGGGTTAGGGTTACATGGGTTAGGGTTACATGGGTTAGGGTTACATGGGTTAAGGTTAGGGTTACATGGGTTAAGGTTAGGGTTACATGGGTTAGGGTTACATGGGTTACATGGGTTAGGGTTACATGGGTTAGGGTTACATGGGTTAGGGTTACATGGGTTAGGGTTAGGGTTAGGGTTACATGGGTTAGGGTTAGGGTTACATGGGTTACATGGGTTACATGGGTTAGGGTTAGGGTTACATGGGTTAGGGTTAGGGTTACATGGGTTAGGGTTACATGGGTTAGGGTTACATGGGTTACATGGGTTACATGGGTTAGGGTTAGGGTTACATGGGTTAGGGTTAGGGTTACATGGGTTACATGGGTTACATGGGTTAGGGTTAGGGTTACATGGGTTAGGGTTAGGGTTACATGGGTTACATGGGTTAGGGTTACATGGGTTAGGGTTAGGGTTACATGGGTTAGGGTTAGATGGGTTAGGGTTAGGGTTAAGGTTAGGGTTTCATGGGTTAGGGTTACATGGGTTAGGGTTAGGGTTAAGGTTAGGGTTACATGGGTTAGATGGGTTAGGGTTACATGGGTTAGGGTTAGGGTTAAGGTTAGGGTTACATGGGTTACATGGGTTAGGGTTACATGGGTTAGGGTTACATGGGTTAAGGTTACATGAGTTAGGGTTAGGGTTACATGGGTTAGGGTTAGGGTTACATGGGTTAGGGTTACATGGGTTAGGGTTACATGGGTTAAGGTTACATGAGTTAGGGTTAGGGTTACATGGGTTACATGGGTTAGGGTTACATGGGTTAGGGTTACATGGGTTAGGGTTACATGTATTAAAACTACAGTGGGGGGGAAAAGTATTTGATCCCCTGCTGATTTTGTACGTTTGCCCACTGACAAAGAAAGGATCAGTCTATAATTTTAATGGTTGGTTTATTTGAACAGTGAGAGACAGAATAACAACAAAAAAATCCAGAAAAACACATGTCAAAATTTTTATGAAATGATTTGCATTTTAATGAGGGAAATAAGTATTTGACCCCTTTGCAAAACATGACTAAGTACTTGGTGGCAAAACCCTTGTTGGCAATCACAGAGGTCAGACGTTTCTTGTAGTTGGCCACCAGGTTTGCACACATCTCAGGAGGGATTTTGTCCCACTCCTCTTTGCAGATCTTCTCCAAGTCATTAAGGTTTCGATGCTGACGTTTGGCAACTCGAACCTTCAGCTCCCTCCACAGATTTTCTATGGGATTAAGGTCTGGAGACTAGCTAGGCCACTCCAGGACCTTAATGTGCTTCTTCTTGAGCCACTCCTTTGTTGCCTTGGCCGTGTGTTTTGGGTCATTGTCATGCTGGAATACCCATCCACGACCCATTTTCAATGCCCTGGCTGAGGGAAGGAGGTTCTCACCCAAGATTTGACGGCACATGGCCCCGTCCATCGTCCCTTTGATGCGGTGAAGTTGTCCTGTCCCCTTAGCAGAAAAACCCCCCCAAAGCATAATGTTTCCACCTCCATGTTTGACGGTGGGGATGGTGTTCTTGGGGTCATAGGCAGCATTCCTCCTCCTCCAAACATGGTGAGTTGAGTTGATGCCAAAGAGCTCCACTTTGGTCTCATCTGACCACAACACTTTCACCAGTTGTCCTCTGAATCATTCAGATGTTCATTGGCAAACTTCAGACGGGAATGTATATGTATTCTTGAGCAGGGGGACCTTGCGGGCGCTGCAGGATTTCAGTCCTTCACAGCGTAGTGTGTTACCAATTGTTTTCTTGGTGACTATGGTCCCAGCCGCCTTGAGATCATTGACAAGATCCTCCCGTGTAGTTCTGGGCTGATTCCTCACCGTTCTCATGATCATTGCAACTCCACGAGGTGAGATCTTGCATGGAGCCCCCGGCCGAGGGAGATTGACAGTTCTTTTGTGTTTCTTCCATTTGCGAATAATCGCACCAACTGTTGTCACCTTCTCACCAAGCTGCTTGGCGATGGTCTTGTAGCCCATTCCAGCCTTGTGTAGGTCTACAATCTTGTCCTTGACATCCTTGGAGAGCTCTTTGGTCTTGGCCATGGTGGAGAGTTTGGAATCTGATTGATTGATTGCTTCTGTGAACAGGTGTCTTTTATACAGGTAACAAACTGAGATTAGGAGCACTCCTTTAAGAGTGTGCTCCTAATCTCAGTTTGTTACCTGTATAAAAGACACCTGGGAGCCAGAAATCTTTCTGATTGAGAGGGGGTCAAATACTTATTTCCATCATTAAAATGCAAATCAATTTATAACATTTTTGACATTCGTTTTTCTGGATATTTTTGTTGTTATTCTGTCTCTCACTGTTCAAATAAACCTACCATTAAAATGATAGACTGATCATTTCTTTGTAAGTGGGAAAACGGACAAAATCAGCCCTTTATATCAACACTAGCAAGGGTAAAAAAACTTTACCCTGAGGTGTGTCCCTGTGTCTATGTGTATGGTGTGTCTGTGTGTCTGTGTGTCTATGTGTATGGTGTGTCTGTGTGTCTATGTGTATAGTGTGTCTGTGTGTCTGTGTGTCCCTGTGTATGGTGTGTCTGTGTGTCTGTGTGTCTATGTGTATGGTGTGTCTGTGTGTCTATGTGTATGGTGTGTCTGTGTGTCTATGTGTATGGTGTGTCTGTGTGTCTGTGTGTCTGTGTGTCTATGTGTATGGTGTGTCTGTGTGTCTATGTGTATGGTGTGTCTGTGTGTCTGTGTGTCTATGTGTATGGTGTGTCTGTGTGTCTGTGTGTCTATGTGTATGGTGTGTCTGTGTGTCTATGTGTATGGTGTGTCTGTGTGTCTGTGTGTCCCTGTGTATGGTGTGTCTGTGTGTCTGTGTGTCTATGTGTATGGTGTGTATGGTGTGTATGGTGTGTCTATGTGTATGGTGTGTCTGTGTGTCTGTGTGTCTATGTGTATGGTGTGTCTATGTGTATGGTGTGTATGGTGTGTCTGTGTGTCTATGTGTATGGTGTGTATGTGTGTCTGTGTGTCTGTGTGTCTATGTGTATGGTGTGTATGTGTGTCTGTGTGTCTGTGTGTCTATGTGTATGGTGTGTCTGTGTGTCTGTGTGTCTATGTGTATGGTGTGTCTGTGTGTCTATGTGTATGGTGTGTCTGTGTGTCTGTGTGTCCCTGTGTATGGTGTGTCTGTGTGTCTGGTGTGTATGGTGTGTCTATGTGTATGGTGTGTCTGTGTGTCTGTGTGTCTATGTGTATGGTGTGTCTATGTGTATGGTGTGTATGGTGTGTCTGTGTGTCTATGTGTATGGTGTGTCTGTGTGTCTGTGTGTCTATGTGTATGGTGTGTCTATGTGTATGGTGTGTCTGTGTGTCTGTGTGTCTATGTGTATGGTGTGTCTGTGTGTCTATGTGTATGGTGTGTCTGTGTGTCTATGTGTATGGTGTGTCTGTGTGTCTATGTGTATGGTGTGTCTGTGTGTCCCTGTGTATGGTGTGTCTGTGTGTCTGTGTGTCTATGTGTATGGTGTGTCTGTGTGTCTATGTGTATAGTGTGTCTGTGTGTCTGTGTGTCCCTGTGTATGGTGTGTCTGTGTGTCTATGTGTATGGTGTGTCTGTGTGTCTGTGTGTCTATGTGTATGGTGTGTCTGTGTGTCTATGTGTATGGTGTGTCTGTGTGTCTATGTGTATGGTGTGTCTGTGTGTCTGTGTGTCTGTGTGTCTATGTGTATGGTGTGTCTGTGTGTCTGTGTGTCCCTGTGTATGGTGTGTCTGTGTGTCTGTGTGTCTATGTGTATAGTGTGTCTGTGTGTCCCTGTGTATGGTGTGTCTGTGTGTCTGTGTGTCTATGTGTATGGTGTGTCTGTGTGTCTGTGTGTCTATGTGTGTCTATGTGTGTAGTGTGTCTGTCTGTCTATTTGTAGGGTGTGTCTATTGTCCACTAGGCTGGGTGTTGTCTGGTCCCTCATCCTGCTACTATTGTAATCTGTGTTTGTGTAGTCACAGCGTCAGGGTGCTGTCCACTAGGCTGGGTGTTGTCTGGTCCCTCATCCTGCTACTATTGTAATCTGTGTTTGTGTAGTCACAGCGTCAGGGTGCTGTCCACTAGGCTGGGTGTTGTCTGGTCCCTCATCCTGCTACTATTGTAATCTGTGTTTGTGTAGTCACAGCGTCAGGGTGCTGTCCACTAGGCTGGGTGTTGTCTGGTCCCTCATCCTGCTACTATTGTAATCTGTGTTTGTGTAGTCACAGCGTCAGGGTGCTGTCCACTAGGCTGGGTGTTGTCTGGTCCCTCATCCTGCTACTATTGTAATCTGTGTTTGTGTAGTCACAGCGTCAGGGTGCTGTCCACTAGGCTGGGTGTTGTCTGGTCCCTCATCCTGCTACTATTGTAATCTGTGTTTGTGTAGTCACAGCGTCAGGGTGCTGTCCACTAGGCTGGGTGTTGTCTGGTCCCTCATCCTGCTACTATTGTAATCTGTGTTTGTGTAGTCACAGCGTCAGGGTGCTGTCCACTAGGCTGGGTGTTGTCTGGTCCCTCATCCTGCTACTATTGTAATCTGTGTTTGTGTAGTCACAGCGTCAGGGTGCTGTCCACTAGGCTGGGTGTTGTCTGGTCCCTCATCCTGCTACTATTGTAATCTGTGTTTGTGTAGTCACAGCGTCAGGGTGCTGTCCACTAGGCTGGGTGTTGTCTGGTCCCTCATCCTGCTACTATTGTAATCTGTGTTTGTGTAGTCACAGCGTCAGGGTGCTGTCCACTAGGCTGGGTGTTGTCTGGTCCCTCATCCTGCTACTATTGTAATCTGTGTTTGTGTAGTCACAGCGTCAGGGTGCTGTCCACTAGGCTGGGTGTTGTCTGGTCCCTCATCCTGCTACTATTGTAATCTGTGTTTGTGTAGTCACAGCGTCAGGGTGCTGTCCACTAGGCTGGGTGTTGTCTGGTCCCTCATCCTGCTACTATTGTAATCTGTGTTTGTGTAGTCACAGCGTCAGGGTGCTGTCCACTAGGCTGGGTGTTGTCTGGTCCCTCATCCTGCTACTATTGTAATCTGTGTTTGTGTAGTCACAGCGTCAGGGTGCTGTCCACTAGGCTGGGTGTTGTCTGGTCCCTCATCCTGCTACTATTGTAATCTGTGTTTGTGTAGTCACAGCGTCAGGGTGCTGTCCACTAGGCTGGGTGTTGTCTGGTCCCTCATCCTGCTACTATTGTAATCTGTGTTTGTGTAGTCACAGCGTCAGGGTGCTGTCCACTAGGCTGGGTGTTGTCTGGTCCCTCATCCTGCTACTATTGTAATCTGTGTTTGTGTAGTCACAGCGTCAGGGTGCTGTCCACTAGGCTGGGTGTTGTCTGGTCCCTCATCCTGCTACTATTGTAATCTGTGTTTGTGTAGTCACAGCGTCAGGGTGCTGTCCACTAGGCTGGGTGTTGTCTGGTCCCTCATCCTGCTACTATTGTAATCTGTGTTTGTGTAGTCACAGCGTCAGGGTGCTGTCCACTAGGCTGGGTGTTGTCTGGTCCCTCATCCTGCTACTATTGTAATCTGTGTTTGTGTAGTCACAGCGTCAGGGTGCTGTCCACTAGGCTGGGTGTTGTCTGGTCCCTCATCCTGCTACTATTGTAATCTGTGTTTGTGTAGTCACAGCGTCAGGGTGCTGTCCACTAGGCTGGGTGTTGTCTGGTCCCTCATCCTGCTACTATTGTAATCTGTGTTTGTGTAGTCACAGCGTCAGGGTGCTGTCCACTAGGCTGGGTGTTGTCTGGTCCCTCATCCTGCTACTATTGTAATCTGTGTTTGTGTAGTCACAGCGTCAGGGTGCTGTCCACTAGGCTGGGTGTTGTCTGGTCCCTCATCCTGCTACTATTGTAATCTGTGTTTGTGTAGTCACAGCGTCAGGGTGCTGTCCACTAGGCTGGGTGTTGTCTGGTCCCTCATCCTGCTACTATTGTAATCTGTGTTTGTGTAGTCACAGCGTCAGGGTGCTGTCCACTAGGCTGGGTGTTGTCTGGTCCCTCATCCTGCTACTATTGTAATCTGTGTTTGTGTAGTCACAGCGTCAGGGTGCTGTCCACTAGGCTGGGTGTTGTCTGGTCCCTCATCCTGCTACTATTGTAATCTGTGTTTGTGTAGTCACAGCGTCAGGGTGCTGTCCACTAGGCTGGGTGTTGTCTGGTCCCTCATCCTGCTACTATTGTAATCTGTGTTTGTGTAGTCACAGCGTCAGGGTGCTGTCCACTAGGCTGGGTGTTGTCTGGTCCCTCATCCTGCTACTATTGTAATCTGTGTTTGTGTAGTCACAGCGTCAGGGTGCTGTCCACTAGGCTGGGTGTTGTCTGGTCCCTCATCCTGCTACTATTGTAATCTGTGTTTGTGTAGTCACAGCGTCAGGGTGCTGTCCACTAGGCTGGGTGTTGTCTGGTCCCTCATCCTGCTACTATTGTAATCTGTGTTTGTGTAGTCACAGCGTCAGGGTGCTGTCCACTAGGCTGGGTGTTGTCTGGTCCCTCATCCTGCTACTATTGTAATCTGTGTTTGTGTAGTCACAGCGTCAGGGTGCTGTCCACTAGGCTGGGTGTTGTCTGGTCCCTCATCCTGCTACTATTGTAATCTGTGTTTGTGTAGTCACAGCGTCAGGGTGCTGTCCACTAGGCTGGGTGTTGTCTGGTCCCTCATCCTGCTACTATTGTAATCTGTGTTTGTGTAGTCACAGCGTCAGGGTGCTGTCCACTAGGCTGGGTGTTGTCTGGTCCCTCATCCTGCTACTATTGTAATCTGTGTTTGTGTAGTCACAGCGTCAGGGTGCTGTCCACTAGGCTGGGTGTTGTCTGGTCCCTCATCCTGCTACTATTGTAATCTGTGTTTGTGTAGTCACAGCGTCAGGGTGCTGTCCACTAGGCTGGGTGTTGTCTGGTCCCTCATCCTGCTACTATTGTAATCTGTGTTTGTGTAGTCACAGCGTCAGGGTGCTGTCCACTAGGCTGGGTGTTGTCTGGTCCCTCATCCTGCTACTATTGTAATCTGTGTTTGTGTAGTCACAGCGTCAGGGTGCTGTCCACTAGGCTGGGTGTTGTCTGGTCCCTCATCCTGCTACTATTGTAATCTGTGTTTGTGTAGTCACAGCGTCAGGGTGCTGTCCACTAGGCTGGGTGTTGTCTGGTCCCTCATCCTGCTACTATTGTAATCTGTGTTTGTGTAGTCACAGCGTCAGGGTGCTGTCCACTAGGCTGGGTGTTGTCTGGTCCCTCATCCTGCTACTATTGTAATCTGTGTTTGTGTAGTCACAGCGTCAGGGTGCTGTCCACTAGGCTGGGTGTTGTCTGGTCCCTCATCCTGCTACTATTGTAATCTGTGTTTGTGTAGTCACAGCGTCAGGGTGCTGTCCACTAGGCTGGGTGTTGTCTGGTCCCTCATCCTGCTACTATTGTAATCTGTGTTTGTGTAGTCACAGCGTCAGGGTGCTGTCCACTAGGCTGGGTGTTGTCTGGTCCCTCATCCTGCTACTATTGTAATCTGTGTTTGTGTAGTCACAGCGTCAGGGTGCTGTCCACTAGGCTGGGTGTTGTCTGGTCCCTCATCCTGCTACTATTGTAATCTGTGTTTGTGTAGTCACAGCGTCAGGGTGCTGTCCACTAGGCTGGGTGTTGTCTGGTCCCTCATCCTGCTACTATTGTAATCTGTGTTTGTGTAGTCACAGCGTCAGGGTGCTGTCCACTAGGCTGGGTGTTGTCTGGTCCCTCATCCTGCTACTATTGTAATCTGTGTTTGTGTAGTCACAGCGTCAGGGTGCTGTCCACTAGGCTGGGTGTTGTCTGGTCCCTCATCCTGCTACTATTGTAATCTGTGTTTGTGTAGTCACAGCGTCAGGGTGCTGTCCACTAGGCTGGGTGTTGTCTGGTCCCTCATCCTGCTACTATTGTAATCTGTGTTTGTGTAGTCACAGCGTCAGGGTGCTGTCCACTAGGCTGGGTGTTGTCTGGTCCCTCATCCTGCTACTATTGTAATCTGTGTTTGTGTAGTCACAGCGTCAGGGTGCTGTCCACTAGGCTGGGTGTTGTCTGGTCCCTCATCCTGCTACTATTGTAATCTGTGTTTGTGTAGTCACAGCGTCAGGGTGCTGTCCACTAGGCTGGGTGTTGTCTGGTTCCTCCTCCTGCTACTTCTTCTCCTCTGACGGGTTGCCATGGAACCAGGCTAGAGATTTCTGCACTAACTACAACGCCCATCTGGCTGTACTGAAGACTAAACAGGACTGGGTAAGACACACGTAGGCACATACACAAACACCACACGCGGGACATGTCCTAACTCTTGTGTGTGTGTGTGTGTGTGTGTGTGTTGCCAGGACTTTGTGACAGGCGGTACCAAGCCGCTGTTCTTCTGGATTGGACTGTCAGATGAGAGAACAGGAGACTGGGAGTGGGTGGATGGATCACCTTACATCATGGACCGCAGGTACCACCACCACTGTGTTCTGGTAACGTGTGTGTGTTCTGGTAGTGTGTGTGTTCTGGTAGCGTGTGTGTGTTCTGGTAGTGTGTGTGTGTTCTGGTAGTGTGTGTGTGTTCTGGTAGTGTGTGTGTGTTCTGGTAGTGTGTGTGTGTTCTGGTAGTGTGTGTGTGTTCTGGTAGTGTGTGTTCTGGTAGTGTGTGTGTGTGTGTATCATAACTCTTTATGGTATGTTTTGGACCCGTAAGTGTCCATTTATCTGTGTTCTTTGAAATGTGTGAATCCTTCTTGACTGTAATGTGATTTGTACAAAGGTCTGTGTGCCTGTGTTTTCTGACCGTGTGTGTGTGTGTGTGTGTGTGTGTGTGTGTGTGTGTGTTTAGCCAGTGGAAGCCGGGCCAGCCTGATAACTGGAAAGGTCATGGCCTGGGCGGGACAGAGGACTGTGCGATGATACACGCCAACGGACAACTGAATGATGATCACTGTTCCCGTAGTTACCGCTACGTCTGTCAGGGACACACACTCACACACACATAACTCACACACACACACACTCACACACTGACACACACATAACTCATACACACACACTGATACACACACAACTCACACACTGACACACACATAACTCACACACACACACTGACACACACACACTGATACACACTGACACACACATAACTCACACACACACACTGATACACACACACACTGATACACACACACACTGACACACACACACACACTGATACACACATAACTCACACACTGATACACACTGATACACACACACTGATACACACTCACACACTGATACACACTCACACACACACTGATACACACTCACACACTGATACACACATGACTCACACACACTCACACACTGATACACACATAACTCACACACACACACACACACACACACACACCCACACACACACACACTGATACACACATAACTCACACACTGACACACACTCACACACTGATACACACATAACTCACACACACACCCACACACACACACACATAACTCACACACTGATACACACACACACACTGATAGACACATACTCTCACACACACACACACACACACACACACACACACACACACACACACACACTGATACACACATAACTCACACACTGATACACATACACACACACACTGATACACACACACACTGATACACACACACTGATACATAACTCACACACTGATACACATACACACTGATACACACACACACACACACTGATACATAACTCACACACTGATACACACACACTGATACACACACACACACTGATACACACACACTGATACACACACACTGATACACACATAACTCACACACTGATACACACATAACTCACACACTGATACACACACACGGATACACACATAACTCACACACTGATACACACACACACACACACACACACTGATACACACATAACTCACACACTGATACACACTGATACACACACACTGATACACACTCACACACTGATACACACTCACACACACACTGATACACACTCACACACTGATACACACTCACACACTGATACACACATGACTCACACACACTCACACACTGATACACACATAACTCACACACACACACACACACACACACACACACACACACACACACACACCACACACACACACACTGATACACACATAACTCACACACTGACACACACTCACACACTGATACACACATAACTCACACACACACCCACACACACACACACACTGATACACACATAACTCACACACTGATCACACACACACACACACACACACACACACACACACACACACACACACACACACACACTGATACACACATAACTCACACACTGATACACATACACACACACACTGATACACACACACACTGATACACACACACTGATACATAACTCACACACTGATACACATACACACTGATACACACACACACACACACTGATACACACACACACACACTGATACACACACACACTGATACACACACACACACACACTGATACACACACACACACACACTGATACACACACACACACACTGATACACACACACACTGATACACACACACTGATACACACATTACTCACACACTGATACACACACACGGATACACACATAACTCACACACTGATACACACACACACACACACACACACTGATATACACATTGTAACTCACACACTGACACACACACACACCAACAAGCTCTCACAGTCTCACTGTAGAATTAGACTTTTATCCACTTTCTCCAAACGTTACATTTCGAAGTGTTTTTGACACCCTGGGTTGACTCCTGCTCAGTATCGTTTAGTTTCACCAAACGTCAAATATATAAGATTAAGGGTTAAAGTTTGGGGTAAAAAAAGATATATACTGAACAAAAATATTAACGCAACATGTAAAGTGTTGGTCCGAGTTTTCATGAGCTGAAATAAAAAATTGTAGAAATGTTCGATAAGCACAAAAAGCTGATTTCTCTCACATTTATTACACAACTGTGTTTTACATCCCTGTTAGTGAGCATTTCTCCTTTGCCAAGATAATTCACCCACCTGACAGGTGTGGCATATCAAGAAGTTAATTACACAGCATGATCATTACACAGGTGCACCTTGTGCTGGGGACAATAAAAGGCACCTAAAATGTGCAGTTTTGTTCCACAATGCAATGCCACAACTCAAGTTTTGAGGGAGCGTGTAATTGGCATGCTGACTGCAGGAATGTCCACCAGAGCTGTTGTCAGAGTGTTGAATGTGAATTTCTATACCATAACCAACATCATTTTTGAGATTTTTGCAGTACATTCCACCGGCCTCATAACCTACACGTGTAACCACGCCAGCTCAGGATCTCCACATCTGGCTTCTTCACCTGCGGGATCATCATCTGCGGATGGGGAGGGGTGCACAGGAGTATTTCTGTGTGTAATAAAACCCTTTTGTGGGGGAAAAATAATTCTGATTGGCTGGGAATGCCTCCCCAGTGGGTAGACCCGGCTCCCAAGTGGGTGGGCCTATGCCCTCCCAGGGCCACTCATTGCTGAGCCCCTGCCCAGTCATGTGAAATCCATAGATTAGGACCTCATTTATTTATTTCAACTGATGGATTTCCTTCTATGAACTGTAACTCAGTAAAATCTTTGATATTGTTGCATGTTGCGTTTATATTTTTGTTCAGTATAAATTAAAAAAATACTGGGATCAGACACCCAACCTTCTGATCCAGAGTAATGCCCATCAACCTCCCCAACCAAAACCCAACCTTCTGATCCAGAGTAATGCCCATCAACCTCCCCAACCAAAACCCAACCTTCTGATCCAGAGTAATGCCCATCAACCTCCCCAACCAAAACCCAACCTTCTGATCCAGAGTAATGCCCATCAACCTCCCCAACCAAAACCCAACCTTCTGATCCAGAGTAATGCCCATCCACCTCCCCAACTAAAACCCAACCTTCTGATCCAGAGTAATGCCCATCCGCCTCCCCAACCAAAACCCAACCTTCTGATCCAGAGTAATGCCCATCCGTCTCCCCAACCAAAACCCAACCTTCTGATCCAGAGTAATGCCCATCCACCTCCCCAACCAAAACCCAACCTTCTGATCCAGAGTAATGCCCATCCACCTCCCCAACCAAAACCCAACCTTCTGATCCAGAGTAATGCCCATCCATCTCCCCAACCAAAACCCAACCTTCTGATCCAGAGTAATGCCCATCAACCTCCCCAACCAAAACCCAACCTTCTGATCCAGAGTAATGCCCATCCACCTCCCCAACCAAAACCCAACCTTCTGATCCAGAGTAATGCCCATCCACCTCCCCAACCAAAACCCAACCTTCTGATCCAGAGTAATGCCCATCCACCTCCCCAACCAAAACCCAACCTTCTGATCCAGAGTAATGCCCATCAACCTCCCCAACCAAAACCCAACCTTCTGATCCAGAGTAATGCCCATCCATCTCCCCAACCAAAACCCAACCTTCTGATCCAGAGTAATGCCCATCCACATATTAACATGTCTGATATTCTGATATTATTAAACCACTACAACACATATTAACATGTCTGATGTTCTGATATTATTAAACCACTACAACACATATTAACATGTCTGATGTTCTGATATTATTAAACCACTACAACACATATTAACATGTCTGATGTTCTGATATTACGTTTACATTTACACATACGTCATTTAGCAGACGCTCTTATCCAGAGCGACTTACAGATTGGTGCATTCACCTTATGATATCCAGTGGAACAACCACTTTACAATAGTACATCTAAATCTTTTAGGGGTGGGGGGGTTAGAAGGATTACTTTATCCTATCCCAGGTATTCCTTAAAGAGGTGGGGTTTCAGGTGTCTCCGGAAGGTGGTGATTGACTCCGCTGTCCTGGCGTCGTGAGGGAGCTTGTTCCACCATTGGGGTGCCAGAGCAGCGAACAGTTTTGACTGGGCTGAGCGGGAACTGTGCTTCCTCGGAGGTAGGGAGGCGAGCAGGCCAGAGGTGGATGAACGCAGTGCCCTTGTTTGGGTGTAGGGTCTGATCAGAGCCTGAAGGTACGGAGGTGCCGTTCCCCTCACAGCTCCGTAGGCAAGCACCATGGTCTTGTAGCGGATGCGAGCTTCAACTGGAAGCCAGTGGAGAGAGCGGAGGAGCGGGGTGACGTGAGAGAACTTGGGAAGGTTGAACACCAGACGGGCTGCGGCGTTCTGGATGAGTTGTAGGGTTTAATGGCACAGGCAGGGAGCCCAGCCAACAGCGAGTTGCAGTAATCCAGACGGGAGATGACAAGTGCCTGGATTAGGGTTAGGGTTAGGGTTAGGTTTAAGAGGGTTTATGTTTGTGTTGGTGTCAAACCTTGGGTTGCACGGGCCTATTGCACCCCCTACCGGTCTGGAGAAAGTGGGAGGACATGGGAGACTGAGAGCTCTGAGGGGCCATCCACAACAATTCAAAAGTAGGAGGAGGACAATCATCCAAAAACAACCTGGGAGTAAAATGTTTAACCTTAAACCAGATTTCATACAAAATCACATTAAAACACGCCCACCAGATCAATTAGATAACTAAAAAATAAACATTTGATTTCTTTTAAAAGTTGAATAAATAATCAAGTAAATAAGATGAAGGAATCACCTGTCGTGTTAAAATGTATAATATAGTAAAATTCAGCACCAACTACAAAAATAGACACCACCAGGTTCAGCAATCAAATGCTTCTTTTTTATTATTTTAACCTCCTCCTCGTTCCAGTGGCCCCTCCAGCCCCCTTAATTAGGTCCCCACCCCCTCCCACTATTAGTGTTTTCTATTATTCTTTCATGTTCATGCCCAGTGGAGCCAAAGCATTACGTTTTGAAATCCACCTGGATTCGGCCGCCTTCCTCTGGCCTGTGGTCCAGGTGGATTTCATCTCCAGACCGGTAATACGGAGGGAGGTGGTTGGGTGGGTTTGAAAATGTTGGACCAGGTGTGTTTGTAAAATGTTTTTTTCAAATGTGTAGAGGTGCTGTTTGAGGCGTGTCAAGACTGTGTGACCGGTTTCTCCTATATAAATGTTATGGCATAGTGTGCATGTTATGGCATAGACAATATTAGTGCTTTGAATGGTCATGAGTTGTGAGATAGGACTGGAGGTTTGTGCATGTGGATTTTGAATGTGTGAGAGTTGTCTATAATACTGTTGTTCAATGGGTAGTTTAGGAGTGGGTTTATTGGAAAATTTTGCAAAAATTAAGAGATCCCTTAAGTTGGGGTTTCTGCGGAAAGCTGATATGGGTCTGAATTCCTGAAGTGGGGGAAATGTGCGTTGTGTTTGGGTGAAAGCGGCTTTCAGTCTAGAGTGAAGGAGTCTGTTTACGTCAGAGAAGGTGCTGATAATGGGTATAATGTGGGGTTCTGTGTCTGTTGGGGGAGTGGGAGCAGGGGGTCTGGGAAAGGTCTGAGGGTGGAGGACAGGGATAGGATGGGGGGGATAGGGATACGGACCCAGAATCGGGAAAGGGTTAGGGTTAGGGTTAAGGTTAAGGTTCAGGTTAAGGTTAGGTTAAGGGATGGTTAAGGTTAGGTTTAAGGTAAGAGTAGGTGTTAGAGTGGTTAAGGTTAGGGTTAAGGTTAGGTTAAGGGTTAGGGGCTACAGGTTAGCAATGAACCCCGAGTCGGGATTGCTAACAAGGCTGGAAATTCAAAACATCAAAAATCTAATAATTTCAATTTCTCAAACAATCAACTATTTTACACAATTTAAAAGATAAACATCTCCTTAATCTAACCACATTGTTCGATTTTCAAAGAGGCTTTACGGCAAAAGCATAAAGTTAGATTATGTTAGGACAGTACATAGCCACAAAAGTACAAACATCCATTTTCAATTCAAGGTCAGGCGTCACCAAAAGCAGAAACCAGCTAGAATTATGCACTAACCTTTGTCAATCTCCATCAGATGACACTCCTAGGACATTATGTTATACAATACATGCATTTTTTGTTCCATCAAGTTCATATTTATATCCAAAAACAGCATTTTACAGTAGCGTGAAATTCAGATTTTTTCTTCTCTGAAATGCTTCCGGTGAACATAACAAAATTACTATTCGAAAACATTGGTAAATTATAATATTGTCATTCAAAGAATAATATATTATCATCTCGTAATTGCTACCGAATGGCCAGATCTCAAAATAACTTTACTGGGAAATCACATTTTGCAATAAACGGGGTGCTATGCTAAGAACAATAAGCTATGCTATACAGTTAGCATCATCTAATATCGATAATAACATTGTAAATATCCCCTTACCTTTGATTATCTCCATCAGAAGGCACTGCCAGGAATTCCAGGTCCGGAACAAATGTGGTTTCTTTTGACAAAGTTCATAATTTATGTCCAAATAACACCAAGTAGTTAGCGTTCATTATGCTCCCACAAAACGTGGTGGGGGGTTGTAAAATCACGCCGAAAAGCTAAAAAAACCTAGTAAATAATCTATTTACGTTCGTTCAAACATGTCAAACGTTGTTTAGCATTAATCTTTTGGTCCATTTTTAACGTTAAACATCAGTAATATTTTCACACAACCTATCCTATGTCTTGATAAACAATTAATGACAAACTCACGCTTCTCAGATTTATGCGCAGGCGCAAAAATTAAGTGACGACATGTCAACTTCCTTGCATTCTAATTTGCTCTCTGTTTATCATAGACGCTTCAAACAACTTTATAAAGATCGTTGACATCTAGTGGAAGCCGTAGGTGTTGCGAAATGAATCCTTTCTCACTATGGTATCTATAAAACAATGACACTAAATAGTACAGTCACAAAATTCACATTTTTTTAAATCTATTTTTCACAGGTTTTTGCCTGCAATATGAGTTTTGTTATACTTACAGACACCATTCAAACTGTTTTAGAAAATTCAGAGTGTTTTCTATCCGAATGTGTTAATAATATGCATATCCTAGCTTCTGAGTTGGTGTAGGAGGCAGTTATAAATGGGCACATATTTTTTTCAAAATTTCTCAATACTGCCCCCGAGCCCCAACAGGTTAAGGGTTAGGGTAAGGGTTAGGGTTAGGTTAAGGGTATATATATATATATATATATATATATATATATATATTTTTTTTTTATATATATTTTTTTAATATAACTACGGGTTAGTTTAGGGTTAAGGTTAGTTTAGGTGAGTCTTGTCAAGGTCTGTTTGTCAACGGAAGTGGAAAGCATAGTTCAACCTAGGAGTTACTCCCCATCTGATCCTTCTTTTTTTCTCCACGTTGTCTATGTATTTACTTCCGTGTCCGTCTGTCTTTTAGTCCTGGATGTTTTCAATCATTGGTATAATTAAGAGTTATTCCCTTCCAGGATCCTAACTCCCAATCAACCCATGTCTAGTAGAATCCAGCTGGTCTGTTTGGGTATACTCGGCGTAGGATCAGGCAAAGGCCCTTGAGTAGCGTGCCTTAGTAGGTCCGGTCCTCAGTTGGATGCCATGTGTCCCTGTCGAGTGGTAAGTCATGGAACTTCCGATGGTTTGAGCAGACAAAAACCCAAAGGGCAAGCCCTCTTTACGGTTGTCATGCATTCGCCCTTGGAGTTCCGTCCAGCGTCCTTGTAGATACATGTCAGGTTAACCTCTTGGGGCTAGGTGGGACGCTAGCGTGCCACCCGTGGTGCACTCCATCAACAGCAGGTGCATTTCAAGAGCGGCAAATTTGAATCCAAATAAATGTCAAAATTCAAATTTTTCAAAAATACAACTATGTTACACCATTTGAAAGATAAACATCTCCTTAATCTAACCACGTTTTACGATTTCAAAAAGGTTTTACGGCGAAAGCATAAATTTAGAGTATGTTAGGACAGTACATTTACAAGAGTTGTGTGTAATGTTTTGTCAAGTCAAAGACAGGGTCACCAAAACCATAAAACCAGCTAAAATGATACACTAACCTTTTACAATCTCCATCAGATGACACTCCTAGGACATTATGTTAGACAATGCATGCATTTTTAGTTCTATCAAGTTCATATTTATATACAAAAACAGCGTTTTACTATGGCATTGATGTTGAGGAAATCGTTTCCCTCCAATAACCGGCAGTCAAGTCAGCGTCACAAATTAAATAATTAAAATTAGAAAACATTGGTAAAATATTATATTGTCATTTAAAGAATTATAGATTTACATCTTTTGAACGCAATCAACTTGCCAGATTTAAAAATAACCTTACTGGGAAATCACACTTTGCAATAATCTGAGCACTGTGCCCAGAAAAATACGCGTTGCGATACAGACTAGACGTCATGTTGGGGAGATCTAAAATCGAAAATACTATGTAAATAATCCATTACCTTTGATTCTCTTCATCAGATGTCACTTCCAGGTATCACAGGTCCATAACGAATGTAGTTTTGTTCAAAAAAGCTCATCATTTATGTCCAAAAATCTCCGTCTCGTTAGCACATGATGTAAGCCAGCCGGACTTCTCGTCATGAACGAGGGGAAAAAATATATTTCCGTTCGTTCAAACATGTCAAACGTTGTATAGCATAAATCATTAGGGCCTTTTTTAACCAGAACATGAATAATATTCAAGGTGGACGAATGCATACTCTTTTATAACGTATTGGAACGAGGGTACCCAACATGAAGTAGCGCGCCAGGTGTCTAATGGGACATCACCGTTCCATGGCTCTTGTTCGGTCAGATCTCCCTCCAGAAGACTCAAAACACTTTGTAAAGGCTGGTGACATCTAGTGGAAGCAATAGGAAGTGCCAAAATATTCCTAAACCCCTGTGTTTTTCAATGGGATAGGTTTAAAGTCAATACAACACATCAGGTATCCACTTCCTGTCAGAAAATGTCTCAGGGTTTTGCCTGCCAAATGAGTTCTGTTATACTCACAGACACCATTCAAACAGTTTTGGAAACTTTAGAGTGTTTTCTATCCATATATAATAAGTATATGCATATTCTAGTTACTGGGTAGGATTAGTAACCAGATTAAATCGGGTACATTTTTTTTATCCAGACGTGCAAATGCTGCCCCCTAGACCCAACAGGTTAAGGATTAGGCAAAACCCCACAGTGGTATACTGTATGAGGGTCCGGTTTCTCGGATTGGTTGCCATGTTTCCATACCAGTCATGTCACTCTGTCATACTTGTGAGTTTCAGCATACAAAGAAACCCTCAAGGAGGAAACCTCCCAGTTGTCGTGCATCCGCCTCAAGTGTAGTCCTTGGTCATCCGGTGGTTCGGGTGGCAGTGACCAATTGGGCTACTCCCTTTCAGGATCGTAGTGTGCCAGTGGTATGTCATCCCTAGACAGTGGATTTTGTCGTAGTCCGAGAGGTCAAAAAGTGTTTCGGTTGTCCAGGCTGAGTGCGGCGGGGCGAGGTCTCCCTCAGTGAAAAATTGTTCTGTGGGATGAACTGCTCCGCCAGACATCATCTGGGCACCCCAGGGATCTCCCGGCCCGGGGATAATTCCAGTGGCACCGCCCACCTCCCAAAGCACCATTTTACCTTAACTTAAAAGAACTCACCCACACAAAGTAAACACGGCTACTGGACATACTACCAATCCAATTCTAAACTGGGGTAGGTAGTCGTCCAGCGTGTACGTGAGCCCTCATTTGGCGGGGTTGAGATTGTTGGCCTGTCGGTCTGCACAACGGGTCTCGGAGAGGTCCCGAAGGAGTCCAGTCTATCCACTGGACCCTGTGATGTCCTACAGGTAGTGGAAGGGCCTATTTGCTTAGAAGAGCAATCGCTGCGGGGGAGTCCCCAAGGTCGGGGTCCCCAGAGTTGTTGGAGAAAAAATACTTCTCGTCCGTTGGGGGTGTAGGTGGGTATATCCAAAAAGAAGTAAAAATGTTTTCTGAAGATGGTAGGTTGGTGAGAGGATGTTTTTAGGTTAATATTTAACCTATTTATCCAGGGGTCCATGGTCATGGTAACCCCAGGTAGAGAGACTGAAAAGTAATTATATATATATATAAATAAATAAATTGTGTATATAAATGAATTGTTTTTATAAAGATCCAAGTGATCAATAAGAACTATTATTTTTGAGAGTCCGTGGTCACGGTAACTCTGGCTATTTACAGATCTGTTGTTATGGTCCTAATGACCCCCTTTCTTTTTTATGAGGTGTGGAGTATGGATTCTGTAGGTGTAGTGTGTTTCCAGGAGGCTATGTTGTTTGGGAATTTTTAGGAGGACCCTCCTAGGCCTGTAGGTCCCGGTGAGATTCTTTGGTTTCTTGTCGGAGCTTTAGAGGTGGCTGCCTATATTTGCTGTGGAGTCCTGTTGCCAACTGGGGAGGTCTTTTCTTCTCTCATCCACTTTTTAGATGATGTTGGGATGTTTGTAATAGGATTGCTCAGTCTCATCAGTCTCAGTAGGTTGGTGAAATATTTGTCACCCGGTGAGATTCTTTGGTTCGTAGTGAGAGCTTTGGAAACGGCTGCGTACCTAGGAGTCCCTTAAGTTGGTATTTCTTTATGAAGGTCAGGATGGGTGTGTGGAGAGGAAGTAGTTGCTATCAGAGTAGCCTCTTCTTAATTCTGTACTTCATCCGGCGGCTTAATGAGTTGTAGGTCATAATGATTGTTATGTTTTTTGTTAGCTTTGAAGAGTATGTGGAAGTAGATGGTTGGGGAGTTGAAACCTGCTCCTGCTGATTTTCACTCCATATCATCCTGGTCTGTGATGGAGATGAAAGTTCAGCGGCCACCTTAACATTCAACCTCTGCTCCTCTCCCTCAATCACCCTTGTCAGGGTATGATGTGGGGTAGGTTTAGGAGGGTTTGTTTTTCCCAAAGGGAGCCCTCCCTGTGCCACCCTGGTCGGGGTATGGCCGGGTCTCTGGGTCCCCGGGTATGGTGGGGCTTTGCCGCTTTCTTGGAGAGGTTTCGTTTTGTTGTTGAGATGTTTTTCCATGCTGTGTGTCCCTGTGTAAAACTCAAAGTAAGGGGAGAGAAAAGTACAAAGTAAAATAAGTAGCCAAAAGGAGATACCTCCAACGTCCATGTGGATCCTGCCTTCCTTACAGCTACACAACGGATCTAGAGGTATCCCAGCCACAACGCGTTTCTGCCTTACTCGGCTTCTTCAGGTAGCAGGGAGGTAAAAAGTAAAAATGTGCCAAAAATGTGCACTCGGTCGTAGTACGGAAAAAGCCGTTCTTTCGACCGGGAAAAATGGTATGTGTGTGTGTGTGTGTGTGTGTGTGTGTGTGTGTGTGTGTGTGTGTGTGTGTGTGTGTGTGTGTGTGTATGTGGATGAGTGTCTTGGAGGTTGAGACACTATGGTCTGAAGTTCGATGAAGTTCCATGATGAGTGCAGAAGGGCGTTGATTCGTTGGAATATAGGCTTTGTGATGTAGGGGATCCCCCAAGAGATTGGTGGTCGCAATGATTAAAGCGGGTTGAAGATATCAAAGTTCCAGGTGTAGCATGAGGCTGAGGCTTTGGTGGTTTAGTAAGAAGTGATGGTCCGAAGTGAAGTGTATTCGTTGGAGGTTGAGAGATCGAAGTTGCTTGTTTGTTCAGGTGGAAGTGTCTTCAAGAAGGTTTTCGACCAAATGGTGCTGAGACTGAGAGATTTTTCTTCTTTTATAGGGAAGGAGGGGGGTGTGGTCACCAGGTAGGTAGAATCCTATTGGTGCATGCAGTGTGCATGTGAGGGGTATGGCCGTGATCATCCAATGGGATTGCTCTGCTGTTTTTAGATGCAAGGTTTTTTTTACCCATTTGTGTTGGTAGAGGCCTTCTCCATTGATTCCTATGGGGATTTTACATGGGGTGTAGCCCCTTGTATTTTGAGGTACCGTTTGCTTTGATATTCCATGTAGGTTCATCCAATATGCATTTTTCAGGCTCTCCTGGTTAGGCTCGTAATTTGGGTTTGTGTAGTGAGGGTTGGAGTGTTCCTAGGTAATTTGTTTGGTTATGTGTGGTGTAGCGGTGTCGGTAGAGTTAATTTTATTATTTATAATTATTTAATTTTGGTCCTAAGGTGAAGTCCCGATCGCTTGGTGGTTATCTCCCAGGTGTAGAGGGAAAAGAGCTTGTTTTCAGATGGAGTGTAGAGTATTGAAACATTGAGAATTGTCTTGTTAGGTTGTTGAATCAGGGATCCGTGGTGAAGCTTTAAGGTTTGTGTCCGAGGTTTTTAGAATTGGTGAGCTTGAAGAATAGGCAGTGCTTGGAGTTTCATCTGTTGTAGTAGATTTCCCGGTGAGAAGATATATTTTTTTTGTGTGATGTCCTGTAGCGTAGAAAGGAGGTATGTGGTGGTTGACTGAAGGGCCTTTAGTGAAGATGTAGAAATACTGTTTCCAGGGTTTTCGGGAGTAGTGGAGTCTTTGGGAGTAAGTAGATTTTGAAGGTATCATCCGTTGTTGTAGAGTTTCAGGTCAAGAGTAGAGTTGAGGTCAAATCGTTGTGGTGGTTGACTGAAGGGCCTTTAGTGAAGATGTAGAAATACTGTTTTCAAGAGGTTTTGGAGTGGTGAAGGCTTGAGAGTGGGTGGATCCAGAAGTGTCGTCCGCTTTAGTTGATTTCCAGGTTGAAGAAGTAGAGGTTTTTAAGATTCCAGAGGTGATGTCCTGAGGAGTCCGTATGTAGTTATTTTTAGGTTGCCTTTTTTATATGATAAACCTAATGACTAATGAACCTTTTCACCAACCCTTCATTCCTAAAATTGGTGGATAAAAATACACCCTAATAAGACGGTCAGATGAATTTGTCTAAAAGGATAAAAAAGGTTTAAAAAGGTCCCCGGATAAAATACCAGGATAAAAAGTCAATGGCTTGATGCGTCCAGACCCAGCGGCCAGCAACGTCACGGTGACTGGCTATGGTTTGGTTTCTATTTATTGTTCAGGTTGATCCACTTCCATCTCTGACACGTGGAAACCGTCATGGGTGCACTCCACTGCTCTGACGCGTCAGCCAGAGGGGGTCGAGGCGCACCCGGCCAAAGTTGTAGACCCCATAGTTGCCCACTGGTAGAAGTGCCCTGGGTTGCGTTGGTTGGGGCTAGAACCGTCCGTCGGGTAAGGGATGGTTAAGGTTAGGGTTAAGGTTAGAGTAGGTGTTTAGAGTGGTTAAGGTTAGGGTTAAGGTTAGGTTAAGGGATGGTTAAGATTAGGTTTAAGGTAAGAGTAGGTGTTAGAGTGGTTAGGGTTAGGGTTAGGGTTAGGGTTGAAAAAAAACAGACGAATCTGATATGCACTGGCAAAACTTTAAATAAATGGTAAAAACCTAGTATAAAATACCTTAATTAAGAACAGGGAGGGAGGAAAAAGAAAAAAGAGGGGGGGAAGAAGGAAAAGAAAAAATATTTATAAACAGATTACCCGGAAGATAAAACCTAGGTTTGGAACCCAAGATGCAATCCCTAAGGGATAGAAGCCAAAACCCAAGGTCAAGACCACCAGTCTGAAATTAGGATGGTCATAGACATACAGGGGTTGAAGTTCGGCACACCAGCTCCAAGAGTTAGGGCCAAACGGGGTGATATAAGGGTCAAGAGGGTATAAGGGTTAGGATTAGATGAGGGGGTATGAAAGTTAGATAAGGGGGTATAAGGGTTAGGGTTAGATAAGAAGGTATAAAGGTTGAGGTTAGATAAAAGGGTATAAGGGTTAAGGTTAGAACTAAGGGGATGTAAAGGTTTAATAAAGAAATATAAAGGGTAAACTGAGGGTTAGATAAGGGGATGTAAAGGTTTGGGTAGGTAAGGGGGTATCAAGGTTAGGGTTAGATAAGCAGGTATAAGGGTTAGGGTTAGATAAGGGGTATAAGGTTAAGGTTAAAGCTAAGGGGATATAAAGGTTACATAAAGGGATACAAAAGGTTAAGGTTAGGATTATAAGGGAGTATAAGGGTTAGGGTTAGATAACGGGGTATCAAGGTTAGGATTAGGTAAGCAGGTGTAAAGGTTAGGGTTAGATAAGGGGATATAAAGGTTAAGATTAGAACCAGAGGGGTATGAGGATTAGATAAAGGGATATGAGGGTTCGGGTAGGGGTTAGGTAAGAAAGGTGCAGAGATTGAGGTGAAAATGGAAAAATAAGGGTTGGGACCTAATAACCAGGGGTTGGGGTTAAAGTTAGGATCAATCCAAGAATCAGGTTTAGATCTAGGGTCTAGGGGTTAAGGTTAGGCATGAGGATCTATAAATTAGGGGTAGATAATTAGGATTTTAGAATTAGGGTTGAATATAAGGGTCTAGGATAGGGAATCAGGATTTCGAGGAGTAGAATTTCAGGAGTGGGGAACCGCCCGACAAACACACAAATAAAAGGTACCGATACAGGGCAATAATAAGTGCTACTACACAAAGGCAAGACCACAATAGACGGATCAACGTCCCACACTGAGTGTAAAAATAAGTGCTATTGAATTAAGATAAGTGCTCAAAAAATATATACCAAAGAAAGTCCAAATAAAACCACGCCACACTAAAAGATGCAGAAAATTAATGTACATAAAATAAATATCATCATAAATGTTAAAAAAAACATATAAAAATAAACGTAAATCATAAATAAACAATTAAAAAAAGACGACATATAAAAATAAGTGCTTTGATAAATAAAAAAAATAAAAAAATAGATAAACAAACATACCCCACTAAATATGCAAGTGCTTTAAACTCAAAATAAGTGCTATGGGGGTATATATAGAAAGATAAAACCACACCACACTAAATAAATAATAATAACATAAATATAATCCTATGAATAAAATAAGTGCCATAATATTGATCATAAGTGCTAGAAAATATATGTAAAAATAAATAAATTATTAAATTATTTGATAAACGAACATTTATCTTGGGCGGTTCTCCCACAGCCCCCCACCATCCTATCCCTAAGCGAAACCCCACTCATCCAATCCCACTGGAGATGGCACCTCTCATCAGGTAAGTAGCCAGAATAAATTTAATATTTTTCATTCAGGCCCTTGGGATCTATTGTTTGGAGGCGCCCAATCCAAATTCTTTCCATCCCCTGTCGTTGTTTCCTAGACCAGCCCCCGTTTGTCTCCAGACCAAAGATTTTCAAATTATCACTGGCATGAAGGCTAAAATGTAAATACAACCCCGTGCTCTTATTACCTTTTGCCATATTGTATAGGTGTTGTTTTAGTCTAGCCTGTAGTGCATTCTTGGTTTCTCCTATATACATTTTTTGGCACAATTTGCACTTGATTACATAAATCAAGTTTGTCGTTGACAATTCGATTCTCTGTCTTATAGGAAACCCCAAACCCGAGAAGGCATTAGTAATATATTTTGGTCTCTCCAGGTATTTTTCCAATTTGTTAGGGTACCTCTTTCTGCCGGAAGGCAGAGTGGACTAATTTATCCCCAAGGTTTTTATTTTTCCTATATGCTGAGATTATTCTACAATTCAACAGCCCCTCCACCGCTTGTTGCGCTTCCCGGAAGTTAGACCTCAACGTCCTGCTAAGTCCACCCAGACTCCCAGAGTATGTAGCAATAAATGGTATCAGATTATGTGTTTCTGCTGTTTTGTTGTAACCCTCTTCCCTTCCAAATAATTCTCCTACCTCTGCTTTTATCTCCCTAAGGAAACGTTTTGAATATCCCCGTGGCCCCAAAGCTCCAAAGAGAATGGTTGTTGCCTCCTCCACATGCTCACCCAATGTACAAATTCTGTTGAACCGGATCAACTGGGATTTAATTATCCCTCTAAAGGTATGTTTTGGATGATAACTTGCCTTATGTAGCAAAGCATGCCTATCTGTCTCCTTAAAGAAGACTTTAGTAGCCAATGATTTAGTCTGCCCCTCCGAAGGTACAAAGAAAACCTGAGTGTCTAAAAACTCTAGTTTTTCTCTTTGTATATTGTGGGATATTGTAATTGCAGGATGATGTGTATTTAGGGATTCCAAGAAACACTCAAACTCCCTCATAGAATTCACCCAAATCCCAAAGATGTCATCCAAATACCTAAGATACAAAGAGGGAAGGGTCTGACACTTCACAAACACTGTCTCTTCCCAAAAACACTATATAGGTTGGCAAAGGCTGGAGCAAACTTCTTCCCCATGGCCGTTCCATGGATCTGAAGGTAAAACTTATCATTAAAATTAAAATCATTCCTCAATAAACTCAACTCCAGCAACTCTAAGATTTCTTTATCCGGGCGCTGAGGTCAGGAAACCTATCAAAGGCCCGTTTAACTGTCCGCAGTCCCAAAGGGGTATCAATATTTGTATATAGTGAGTTGATGTCTATTGAAAATAAGAACGCCCCAATGGTAGTTCAAGACCTTTAAGTTTACCAACAAAATCATATGTGTCTTTTACATAGGAAGCATGCTTCTGTGATAGTGGATTGATGAAATAATCAATATATTCAGCAAATCGGTATGATTCCGATCCACAGTCACTAACAATTGAGGCGTCCACTCGGGATCTGAAATGGCACCGACCACTCTTCCAAAGGTTTATGGATTTTTGGGAGGAGATAGAATTGTCGTGGTCTTGGTACATCTGGGCCTAGAAGATAGGTATATTGCTTTGGAATAATAAACTTTTTTTCAAGCAATTCCAACAATATCATCTTAATCATGTTTTTGGTCTCAGATTGAATAGAGTGATCTAATGCGACATAATTTTTGGGGTTATTCAGTTGTCTATTAGCCTCCAATAAGTACTGTACTCTATCCATGATTACAATCTGTGATCCTTTATCTGCCGGCTTAATAACTATATTCCGGTTTGACCCCAACAATTTGATGGTTTCTGACTCCAATACGCGTCATATTCCCCCAGTTACCTGCCCAGGTCAGAAGCACCTAAATGCCTCGAGATCCTTCCTAATCAATGTTTGGATGGATTGAGATATTGATTGTATTCTGGGTTCCCAAACTGAGGGATCTGTAAACGGTACAAAAGGAATGTCAGTATCATAATTAAAATGATCCAACAATTTCAGCCTTCTATGATATGTGTGTAGGTCCCTACGAAGCTCCATCCGGTCTAAAATTCCGGGAGTGGGGATAAAAGACAATCCCGTTCCAATACATTTCTTTCTATCTCAGAAAGCATATATGAGTGTGAGAGATTAGTAATATTTGAATATGGAGCTGTATCAAAGCACTGTTCTCCCCTTACATGTTTAAATTATCCAACCAAAAGTTTAAGATGGTATTTCCTGTTTCCGTGTCCAATGTACTGGGTCCCGTGGCAATGTGTGAAACCTAAGTTTACTGATCTCAGGTAAGTAATTACATTGCTCTAAAATCTTTCGATTAAGTTGATCCAAGAGTGACTGTTGCTGTTTTTCCAATCTATTTGAGTAGTTAATAATAGGCACATAGAGTGTAGCATTAGGAAATGTACTTTCTGCCACTTTCAGCAGTTGTTGTAGTTGCTTCCAGGAGGTCAACGCCAGCTGTTTCAACAGGCAGTTGTTTAGCCCTCCTGATAACACCACCTTCTCCACTGTTGGATGTTGTTCTAGTTTCTCTACTACTCCTTTTAGATGGTGGAACGTAGCGCCAGGGAAGCTATCTGCTTGCACTCTAGAATCGGTAAACCCAGGTATCCGTGAAATATTGGAGTCTCCAATTATAACAATTGGTTTTGTAATTGTAAGTTCCCAATCCAAAATTTTCCTGGTAGAATTTGGGTGCCTAACTGTTTCAAGGCAGGTGGATATAGGCCTCCTGACAGGTAAATTAATCACCGGGGTAGAAAAGGAAACCCCGTGTAGGCCTCAGCTGGTATAAATCCCACTGTTTTACTCTGACCTGAACCAAGAGGGGAAGTCCCACGAAGGGAGTAGCAGCCGGGGAAACTGGAGCGGCGGCAACGTGGGGCCCTCCTGGGGGCTCACAAGGGCGTATTCAGGAAAAGTTCCGTTTTGTCGTCACTTATCATTTCTCCCCCTCTCGGGTCCCAAGGGCAGCCGCACATGGGTCCCGCTCCTCCAACTCCGGGTTCCTCCTGGCCAGAATCAGAAGCAATAGTATTACTACATTGTAGGACAACATTACTGTATAAGGACCTCTTAGGACTATGAACAAGAGCAGGCCTCACCTGTGTTTGTTTCCAAATATCCACCCCCCTGAGACCAACTCTGTGGTTAATGGATCTCCAGCAAGAGCTTGGGGTCTAGGGGAATGTGTTTCAGCCGTAACCAAAATAGTTTCCCCCGGGGACCAAATCCAGCTCTAGAGCTGATAGATTTGGAGACCTCCTAGGGGGGCTCCTCTTAGGTCTGTTTTTAAACCCACCCTTAACTAACCCACTGGCCGGACTGCTGTTTCCCACTCCCACCACATTACTGGGAGCTGGAGACAGGACACCCGACAAGAGCGGGAAAAGCCTCCATGGTCAATTGGCCTGGACCTACCACCTCACTAGCACTTGCCTTTGGAAGCATAGCCTGTAACGTTGCCACTGATGATTGGGTAAACTTACGTCTATATCTTGCCCTTGCCCAAGCAACAGCTCGATCAAAGGAATTAATATCAAATCTCCCCACCTCCTATAACCCTGCTGCCAGAACTGAATCATAGTGGTCCACTAAGATGCACATAGTGTCCATCCAGTGGTCCGTTTTCTGCTTAACCAGCTCCAAAACGGTGGGATTGGGTGAGGAAGGTTTGATAAAAGCCGTAAGTCTCACAACCTGTTTCATCATGCCAGGCGGGAAAGACCTTTTCATTTGCAATTCTGCTAGAATTTCTGCATGGTGAATGGCTTGTAATAATTTGAAGTACTGCTTAGTCAGTTTAAGATCAAGAGGTTTTAGGGCTATCCAAACTTAGTGAGTATATTCCCCCAGGGCTATCGGGCTGCACCAAAGGCTCAAACCAATTTTCTCCTGGGAAGCGTCATTTTCTCCTACCATAAAAGAGTTTTAATCCACAATATTATACCAACTGAATCTCCACCGCCCCACAGTCGTTCTGGAGTCAAAAACAAAAAAGAAAGGGGGAGAGAAAGAAGAAATTTAAAAGAAAATCACAACATTTTCATAAAAGACAACATAAACAATTAAAATCATGAAAGTCCCTTAATATTGTCCTACCAAAGAATTATTTGGTGATGGTTCACTAACCAGAACAGTTTGTCCAGTGCATCAGCAATATTCAGGGGTAAGAAAAAAAATCCTTCACCTTAGTCTTTTCCAGGCATCTTGTTCTCATTGGAGCTTCTTTGAGTGAGTTTTATAATCCAAGATGCCTTCATATGTTAGATTCCATGGTGTTGTTGCATTCAAATAGTCAGTGAACCAAAAAAGGGGTTTCAAACAATTTCAAATCCTTCAATCCAAAAAAGGAATTAAAACAGTTTAAGAACCCATTAAGGGAACTTTCAGAAATTTAAAACAAGGAACAAACAAAAGACCTGACGTTTCAGCCTGATAGCTTTCTTCAGAGGTAATGAGTAGTCACTAACACCTGTGTTAATATGGGGAGCTGAGAGGGCGGCTCCATACCTCCCAGAACATGTCTATTGCTCAGTCCTCCGTCAATCTTCCCATTCTCCTCCAATCCACAGTCCCGATAGGGGTTGGTGTTCAATCATTATGTGCTGCTCAACAAACCAGTTAATGAGTAGTCAATGACACCTGTGTTAATCTGGATAATTAAAGGGGCGGAACCATCCTTCCCCAAACCATGTCAATTACTTAGTCCTCCATCAGTCCGCTCATTCTCCTCCAACAGTCCCAATTGGGTTTGGTGTTCAATTGTTGTGAACTACTCAACAAACAAATTAAAACAACGAACACACTAAAACAATCAAGTCTAAGAAGTCTTTTAAAACCCAAATACTGTATAAAATGCCAGGCACGGGCTAGGTTAGGTTTGGGGATAACAGATGAATCTGATATGCACTGGCAACTTTTTTTAAATAAATGGTAAAACCATGGTATAAAATACCTTAACCTCTTGGGGCTAGGTGGGACGCTAGCGTGCCACCTGTGGTGCACTCCATCAACAGCAGGTGCATTTCGAAGAGCGGCAAATTTGAATCCAAATAAATGTCAAAATTCAAATTTTTCAAAAATACAACTATGTTACACCATTTGAAAGATAAACATCTCCTTAATCTAACCACGTTTTACGATTTCAAAAAGGTTTTACGGCGAAAGCATAAATTTAGAGTATGTTAGGACAGTACATTTACAAGAGTTGTGTGTAATGTTTTGTCAAGTCAAAGACAGGGTCACCAAAACCATAAAACCAGCTAAAATGATACACTAACCTTTTACAATCTCCATCAGATGACACTCCTAGGACATTATGTTAGACAATGCATGCATTTTTAGTTCTATCAAGTTCATATTTATATACAAAAACAGCGTTTTACTATGGCATTGATGTTGAGGAAATCGTTTCCCTCCAATAACCGGCAGTCAAGTCAGCGTCACAAATTAAATAATTAAAATTAGAAAACATTGGTAAAATATTATATTGTCATTTAAAGAATTATAGATTTACATCTTTTGAACGCAATCAACTTGCCAGATTTAAAATAACCTTACTGGGAAATCACACTTTGCAATAATCTGAGCACTGTGCCCAGAAAAATACGCGTTGCGATACAGACTAGACGTCATGTTGGGGAGATCTAAAATCGAAAATACTATGTAAATAATCCATTACCTTTGATTCTCTTCATCAGATGTCACTTCCAGGTATCACAGGTCCATAACGAATGTAGTTTTGTTCAAAAAAGCTCATCATTTATGTCCAAAAATCTCCGTCTCGTTAGCACATGATGTAAGCCAGCCGGACTTCTCGTCATGAACGAGGGGAAAAAAATATTTCCGTTCGTTCAAACATGTCAAACGTTGTATAGCATAAATCGTTAGGGCCTTTTTAACCAGAACATGAATAATATTCAAGGTGGACGAATGCATAGCCTTTTATAACGTATTGGAACGAGGGTACCCAACATGAAGTACGCGCCAGGTGTCTAATGGGACATCACCGTTCCATGGCTCTTGTTCGGTCAGATCTCCCTCCAGAAGACTCAAAACACTTTGAAAGGCTGGTGACATCTAGTGGAAGCAATAGGAAGTGCCAAAATATTCCTAAACCCCTGTGTTTTTCAATGGGATAGGTTTAAAATCAATACAACACATCAGGTATCCACTTCCTGTCAGAAAATGTCTCAGGGTTTTGCCTGCCAAATGAGTTCTGTTATACTCACAGACACCATTCAAACAGTTTTGGAAACTTTAGAGTGTTTTCTATCCATATATAATAAGTATATGCATATTCTAGTTACTGGGTAGGATTAGTAACCAGATTAAATCGGGTACATTTTTTTTATCCAGACGTGCAAATGCTGCCCCCTAGACCCAACAGGTTAATTACTAAAAAAAGAAAAGGGGGGGGGGAAGGAATAATAAAAAGAGGACCCGGATCATCATATAAAATATAAACCTGGGTTAACAACCAGGGATACAATCCAAAGGAATAAAAGCCAGGAGGTCAAAATAATAGACCAGAAATTAGGGTTGGGTATGAGAGTCTAGGGGTGGAGTGAGGTATGTTGGCTCCAAGTGTTAGGGTTAGATAAGGGGGTATGAGGGTTAGATAAGGGGGTATGAGGGTTGGGGTTGGATACGGGGGTATAAGGGTTAGGGTTATGATAAATTCCGTTTGTGGTTTTTCACCTTGCATTGCACTGGCCTATTGTGGTCTCTTATTGTTTCCAGTCTGGTGTTTATTGGGAGGGTTGTGTGTGTGAATATGTGAAATGTATGAATAGTTTCCCTACTTATATTTAGCCATTTAATCCAAGTGGAGCCAGAGATCTAAGGTTGGCTATCCACTTGGATTCTGTGGCCTTTCTCTGGGCTATGGTCCAGGTAGAGTGTCACGGTTGTCGTAGGGGTAGAGTGGACCAAAACACAGCAGGAATATGTGCACTCATCTTCTTTTATTAAATGGACAAAGAAGGTAAACCAAAACAAACACATACACAACGCTGAATAACAGGCCGGTAAGGCACAAAGCTATACACAGCACAATCTCCCACAAAAAACCCACGAAAACTAACTCCCTACTTATAGGACCTTCAATCAGAAGCAACGATAACCAGCTGCTTCCAATTGAAGGTCCAACCCCAGTAAACTAAACATAGAAATAGACTAGACTAGACAGAACATAGAAATACACTAACATAGAACAGTGCCCAAAAACCCTGGAATACATAAATCAAACACCCTCTACATAGACACACACCCGAACCATAAACCAAATACCCTGTCACGTCCTGACCAAACTACAATATCAAATAACCCCTATACTGGTCAGGACGTGACATAGAGACAGTTTTAGCCCAGTGATGTTGAGGTGTATAATATGGTGTGTTTGGAAGTGTGTAACTAAATGCTCTGGACAGTTTATTATTGGTAATTGTATATAGATGTTGTTTGAGACGTGTTAAAATTGTCGATTCAGTTTCCCCCACATAGATTTTTTTGCATAATGCCAGGTGATTGCATAAACTGTTAGTGCTGTTTATGTTCATCAGTTGTGTGATTTGGCTACCGGTGTGCGTATGGGTTGTGTATGTTTGTCGAGTTGTCTGTAGTAGTGGCTTTCAGTGGGTACTGGGGGAGAGGGCCTGTTTGAAAATGTTGCATTGACTAGGAGGTCCTTCAGATTGGGATTCCTCCTGTATGCTGAAATGGGTCGGAATGGTTGTAGTGGGGGAAGGTATGTTGTGTGTTTAGAAAATGCGCTTTTCAGTCTTGAGTGTATGCGTTGGTTTATGTGGGAATAGGTGCTGATGATTGGTAGCCTCTTGGGTTCCGGCCCCATACCCAATGTGGGAATAGGGTTTCTAGGGAAAGTCTGGAGGTTAGGATTAGGGTTGTGGTTAGGGTTGGGGTTGGGGTTGTGGTTAGGGTTAAGAGAAAATTGCCCTTCAGGAGGACCAAATACACGGGCACATGTTCTCTAATTCTATTTCTCCTATTGATACATCATAATCCTACAGGAAATTGGGAGATGTTATGGTTTGTACCTGGAAAAAGAACAGATAAGAGTAACATTATCCTCTAAGAGGATAAACACCCAGACACTACCCAAACAATACATACTTTCTAATTCCCAGGCTCCTCAGAATACATCTTTACGAAGCCAGGGTTATAATTTAAAGTACCGATTTAAGATTGTCAGTGTCAAGGTTAAAATTAGGCTCTCATACTTTTGTTTCAGGCCTGTGGGATTCCTGATATCCACTTTTTGAGACCCAGGGGTTAGGCTTAGGGTTAAGATTAGATTTGAGGCTTGAGTTCAACTTAGGGTTGGTATCGGGGTCAAGGTCCAGGGATTGAGTTGGGGTCAAGGTTCAGGGATTACGGTTGGGTTCAAGGTTCAGGGATTAGGGTTGGGTTAAGGTTCAGGGATTAGGGTTGGGTTGGGTTTGGGGTTAGGTTTCTAGTTTTGAGTCGGTTGATCCACTTCCATCTCTGACACGTGGAAGTCGAAGGGGGGCAAAGGGAATGGGTGCACTCCACAGCATTGACGCGCTCGGCCAGAGGGGGTCCTGGGCGCACCCGGCCAAAGTTGTAGACCCCATGGTTGCCCACTTGTAGAAGTGCCCTGGGTTGCGTTGGTTGGGCTTAGAACCGTCCGTCCGTCGGGTTAAGGGATGGTTAAGGTTAGGGTTAAGGTTAGGGTAGGGGTTAGAGTGGTTAAGGTTAGGGTTAAGGTTAGGGTTAAGGTTAGGGTTAGGTTAGGTAAGGATAAGGGTTAAGGTTAGGGTTAGTTAAGGTGAGTCTTCAAGGTCTGTTTGTCCAACGGAAGTGGAAAGCATAGTTCAACCTAGGAGTTACTCCCCATCTGATCCTTCTTTTTTCTCCACGTTGTCTATGTATTTACTTCCGTGTCCGTCTGTCTTTTAGTCCTGGATGTTTTCAATCATTGGTATAATTAAGAGTTATTCCCTTCCAGGATCCTCACTCCCAATCAACCCATGTCTAGTCAAATCCAGCTGGTCTGTTTTGGGTATACTCGGTGTAGGATCAGGCAAAGGCCCTCGAGTTGCGTACCTTATGTAGGTCCGGCCCTCAGTTGGTTGCCATGTGTCCCTGTCGAGTGGTAAGTCATTGAACTTCCAATGGTTTGAGCAGACAAAACCCAAAGGGCAAGCCCTCTTTACGGTTGTCATGCATCCGCCCTTGGAGTTCCGTCCAGCGTCCTTGTAGATACATGATAGGTTAAGGATCAGGCAAAACCCCATAGTCGCGTACTGTATGAGGGTCCGGTTTCTCGGATTGGTTGCCATGTTTCCATACCAGCCATGTCAGTCTGTCATACCTGTGAGTTTCAGCAGACAAAGAAACCCTCAAGGAGGAAACCTCCCAGTTGTCGTGCATCCGCCCCAATTGTAGTCCTGGGTCATCCGGTGGTTCGGGTGGCAGTGACCAATTGGGCTACTCCCTTCCAGGATCGTAGTGTGCCAGTGGTATGTCATCCCTAGACAGTGAATTTTATCGGAGTCAAAAAGGTCAAAAAGTGTTTCGGTTGTCCAGGCTGAGTACGGCGGGGCGAGGTCTCCCCCAGTGAAAAATTGTTTTGTGGGATGAAACGCCCGCCAGACATCTGGGCACCCCCTAGGGATCTCCGCCCGGGATAATTCCAGCGGCACCGCCCACCTCCCAAAGCACCATTTTACCTTAACTTCTCTAGGGCCAGTGGGATGATTTGTAACAGCCAGTGGAATCCCGTGGCGCGTTATTCAAATACCTTAGAAATGCTATTACTTCCATTTCTCAAACATTTGACTATTTTACACCATTTTAAGGACAAGACCTCGTTAATCTAACCACACTGCCCGATTTCAAAAAGGCTTTACAACGAAAGCAAAACATTAAATTATGTCAGCAGAGTACCAAGCCAGAAATAATCAGACACCCATTTTTCAAGCTAGCATATAATGTCACATAAACCCAGACCACAGCTAAATGCAGCAGTAACCTTTGATGATCTTCATCAGATGACAATCTTAGGACATTATGTTATACAATACATGCATGTTTTGTTCAATCAAGTTCATATTTATATCAAAACCAGCTTTTTACATTAGCATGTGACGTTCAGAACTAGCATACCCCCGCAAACTTCTCGGTGAATTTACTAAATTACTCACAATAAACGTTCACAAAAAACATAACAATTATTTTAAGAATTATAGATACAGAACTCCTCTATGCACTCGCTTATGTCCGATTTTAAAATAGCTTTTCGGTGAAAGCACATTTTGCAATATTCTCAGTAGATAGCCCGGCATCACAGGGCTAGCTATTTAGACACCCAGCAAGTTTAGCACTCACCAAAGTCAGATTTACTATAAGAAAAATGTTATTACCTTTGCTGTTCTTCGTCAGAATGCACTCCCAGGACTTCTACTTCAATAACAAATGTTGGTTTGGTCCCAAATAATCCATTGTTATATCCAAATAGCGGCGTTTGTTTGTGCGTTCAAGACACTATCCGAAAGGGTAAAGAAGGGTGACGCGCCCGACGCGTTTCGTGACAAGAAATTTCTAAATATTCCATTACCGTACTTGAAGCATGTCAACTGCTGTTTAAAATCAATTTTTATGCCATTTTTTCGTAAAAAAAGCGATAATATTCCAACCGGGAATCTGTGTTTTAGTACAAAGAGAGAGAAAATAAAAACATGGGGTCGCCTCGTGCACGCGCCTCAGTCTCATTGTCCTCTGATAGACCACTTACCAAAGGCGCTAATGTTTTTCAGCCAGGGGCTGGAATTACATCATTCAGCTTTTTCCCGGGTTCTGAGAGCCTATGGGAGCCGTAGGAAGTGTCATGTTACAGCAAGGATCCTCAGTTTTCAATAAAGAGAGTCAAGAAGAACAAGAACTTGTCAGACAGGCCACTTCCTGTAAGGAATCTTCTCAGGTTTTTGCCTGCCATAATAGTTCTGTTATACTCAGACACCATTCAAACAGTTTTAGAAACTTTAGGTGTTTTCTATCCAAAGCCAATAATTATATGCATATTCTAGTTTCTGGGCAGTAGTAATAACCAGATTAAATCGGGTACGTTTTTTATCCGCCGTGTAAATACTGCCCCCCTAGCTCCTAAAAGGTTAACTTAAAAGAACTCTACCCACACGAAGTAAACACGCTACTGGACATACTACCAATCAAATTCTAAACTGGGGTAGGTAGTCGTCAGCGTGCACGTGAGCCCTCATTTGAGCGGGGTTGAGATTGTTGGCCTGTCGGTCTGCACAATGGGTTAGGGGTTAGGTTGTAGTTTGGTGGAGCACACAAAGAGACACACACGCACCGGAAGGCAGGAGAGAGAAGCTATGAGCAGCAGACTAAGACGTGATTGTGGGTTATGTTCCAAGCTGAAAATCGTGCAGATAGACCGACATTTCAAGTCTGTCCATGCACTTAAGCCTGCTACTATTAAATGGAAGCGTGCTAGCAATCTTGCCGGCTTTCAACTGAGAGACATCAGCCCGAATCATGGCAGTGTATGCAGGCTAACAGCGGTGTTGCACCGGCTGGAGCCCTGTGAGAACCCTGTGTATTTGCAGTGTGTTGAAAGTGAGTTGTCCATGGATCAGCAGCTGTTGGACAAGAGTGAGCAGGCGGTGGCGACTGCGCCGGTGCAGTCAACCAGTCAGATCGGTGGTGAACCATACTCGGAACCGAGGGAGCAAGGCTGCGTGGTGGCGACTTCCACGGAGAGCGAGAGTGATGAAGGCGGCGGTGTGGAGTCCAGAATTGAAGGTTGGAGGAATGTAATTTTGACTGAATATGAACACTTTGCTATGGGTAAAAACCCTTCAGTTAAACGAATTGAGAATAGTCGCACCAGTCTATCCCGAATACGGCAATTCCTCCGCTATATGTCAGAGGGCAAGGCCGATGAAGGACTGTGTTCTCTGGATAACTACAGACGTGTGTCTGAGTGGTACGGTCAATGTGAAGACCGTTGTTTGGCACCATCCACATTAAAAATATACCGATCCGATGTTCGAAGTTTCTTGAATTATCTTATTCATTTCCGGCCAAAAGGTCTTTAGGCTAAAGCCAGTGGAATTCGAAAGGTGTTACTCTGCTTGGCAAAGATGGACAGGGATTCGCGGCAGAGCCAGGCAACACACAGGGCAAAATTCCGCAAACGGTGCAGGGACGAGGTGCTCAGCGCTGCGGAGTTAAGCCGGTTTGTTGAGCTAAGTAATCAAGCTATTCCTTCGGTTCTCAGTAGGCTGGAGGTCCGAGCCACCTGCGCTGATAGACGTAGGTTTGCGGCTCTCATGTCCAGCCGGTTGGCCATCTTTAATGGCACTCGACGATCCCCAGTCACCACCTTCAGTGAGAGGGAATTTACTGAAGTAACCCTGGAAAGTGGGGGTTATCAGATGTGCATTTCAAGCCACAAAACGAACTATAGCTTCGGTGAGTGCAGAGTTGTTCTATCTGAGCAGGAATACACTTGGCTTAAACGATTCCATCAGATCAGGCCTAATCTGAGTGGAATCACCTCAGACACAACACTCTTCTTTTTCACGTCCCGCGGTCAACCGTACGGCAATCTCTGTGAGTATGTGGGCCAGCTATTTGAAGAATTTGACATTGGAAGTAAAGTTACCTTCGGTACAATTCGACAAAGCGTTGCTACATTGAACTTTAATCAAGGCTCGGTTACAGACCGGGGAACTGTGGCTGACCATATGTGTCATTCTCTGGAAACGCAGGCACGGTACTACCGGTACCATAATTTGCCTCGTAACGCCAGCCGAGCGGACACTAATTGAGGGACAAATCAACCCATGATTCACTGATAAATAAAGAATTTTTATTTGAAACTCACCCATGTCTTTGTGTGTCATTTGGTCATGGTTGAGAATGTATGATAGAGGGCAGGCAGGTGGGCAGGCAGGGTAGAGAGAGTAAGCCCAGAGGAATGGAGATATGGAGCTCCCCTGGTAACCCAAAAAATAAAACAGTGCAATTTCTGAGAAGTGAAACATAGCCGATATTCAGAGATTTTTGGACTTAGTCATTTTACTGAGAATTTTTTGAACTTCCATAAATCAGCCAGGCCGGCCCCCATTGAGTTGGGCCTGTAGTAGGGTGCTCTCAGGGTGGGTATGTAGGTCTGTATACCCTTTAAGTATTTAAAACAGTTTTTAAAATTTAGACCTGGTAACCCAAAATAAAACCAGGTGCACGTTTGGACTTAGTCTCTGGAGCAAAATGAAAAGTGGGCACTTTGTAACTTTTACGACCAATTTCTGAAATGTTCTAATAATGATTAAAAATACTTCCTGAGGGGCTAGAGTTCCCAAATTTTGGCTCATACCCTCTCTCGTGATGGGTAACAATTAGCCCCTGTTTATAAAATTTTGCATGCATAGGAAATAATTTTTTCGGTTCCGGGAACTCTTTTTCAAAAACTTAACTCGCTTTTCTATTATACATTTTGATGGAAAAACGGTTTAAATTATATGGAAATGTTCGTTTATGTGCCCTTTCGTGCAAAAAAAACCCCATCCGGATTGGAGTTGTACTTTTCGATTTATTCAAGTTTTTAGTTTTTTTTGTGGTCCGGATTTTCATACGGGGAAAAAAATATACGTGTGAGTAACACAGTGGAGATCGGTAGTTTCTGTATTCCCGTCTTTACACAGTCGGCATGCCCGTGTGGGGCAGACAGGTACCGGCGCGAAATCAGAAACCTGGTTTTTGACAAGAAGACTTCCATGGCCTAGAAGCTCAAGGATAGTGGCAAACTACTAGTCCGATATAATAAATGCGAAACGGACACTTCTGAGTAGTAGTGTGGTAGCATGGTAGTTCGGTCCATATCCCTTCGGCGACCGATTGATGGCTACTACTCATACCGAATAGGGAGAGCTTTATGGACACTTTTGAGGGTTACAATCCCTCCGGCGCCCAATTGGTCCTAAGTATTGCTCCAATTTTCCCAGCTTGGTGGTGGGGAGGATATTGAGCTCTGTCCTGGGCAGGTGCTCTATCCCAGCTATCACCTTGTGGGTTTGGGTCCTCCATGACCATGGTTCTTGTCCCAGCTTGCCACACGTTGCGTATCCATGGTTGTCCTCTGTTGTCGAGCCTGTTTTACATCTTCTGACCAATTTGCATTCTATTTCCACCTGGGAGGGCCCCTGTCGGCCGGCCTTTGGTCGGTGTTCAGACGGACGGTTCCTCCCGCCCCACGTGGAATTGCCTCTATCGGGGAGCCCCTGTCGGGAGACGGTTATCCCCGCCTTGATGACAAGCTTCAGCCACGCTCCATTCGTGCGAGATCTAGCCGACCCATCTGTCTCAGTGGCCCTACATTGGTGTCCTGGTTCGGGAGTGGAGTACCCAGGTAGCGATGCCTGCGGATGACGTTCAACCATGCCGTACCGGCGCCAGAAACGCATGTATTTCTCAAACCCTGTCTTTTATCCACGTTGATGGCGTTCCGAATAAACCCTCCAGCTAAGACAAGATACCTGATTAAGCGGTGCCCCGGCACCTGTGGCTCCGGCCACGGGCAATTCAGGGCCTCCCCGCTGGGCGTACGGTGGATTGACCTAGGGCCTCCTCCCCTCACGGGATAGGAGTGGTCCCTGGCTGTTCTCCGCTTAGTGTGCCCGGGTACAACCTCTATGTTGTGAGTGGCTACCTGGTTGATCCTGCCAGTAGCATATGCTTGTCTGCAAGATTAAGCCATGCAAGTCTAAGTACACACGGCCGGTATGGATAGAAAACACTCTAAAGTTTCTAAAACTGTTTGAATGGTGTCTGTGAGTATAACAGAACTCATTTGGCAGGCAAAACCCTGAGACATTTTCTGACAGGAAGTGGATACCTGATGTGTTGTATTGACTTTAAACCTATCCCATTGAAAACACAGGGGCTGAGGATATATTTTGGCACTTCCTATTGCTTCCACTAGATATCACCAGCCTTTACAAAGTGTTTTGAGTCTTCTGGAGGGAGATCTGACCGAACAAGAGCCATGGAACGATGATGTCCCATTAGACACCTGGCGCGCGAGTTCATGTTGGGTACCCTCGTTCCAATACGTTATAAAAGAGTATGCATTCGTCCACCTTGAATATTGTTCATGTTCTGGTTAAAAAAGGCCCTAATGATTTATGCTATACAACGTTTGACATGTTTGAACGAACGTAAATATATTTTTCCCCTCGTTCATGACGAGAAGTCCGGCTGGCTTAGATCATGTGCAACAAGACGGAGATTTTTGGACATAAATGATGAGCTTTTTTGAACAAAACTACATTCGTTATGGACCTGTGATACCTGGAAGTGACATCTGATGAAGAGAATCAAAGGTAATGGATTATTTACATAGTATTTTCGATTTTAGATCTCCCCAACATGACGTCTAGTCTGTATCGCAACGCGTATTTTTCTGGGCGCAGTGCTCGGGATTATTGCAAAGTGTGATTTCCCAGTAAGGTTATTTTTAAATCTGGCAAGTTGATTGCGTTCAAGAGATGTAAATCTATAATTCTTTAAATGACAATATAATATTTTACCAATGTTTTCTAATTTTAATTATTTAATTTGTGACGCTGACTTGACTGCCGGTTATTGGAGGGAAACCATTTCCTCAACATCAATGCCATAGTAAAACGCTGTTTTTGGATATAAATATGAACTTGATAGAACTAAAAATGCATGCATTGTCTAACATAATGTCCTAGGAGTGTCATCTGATGGAGATTGTAAAAGGTTAGTGCATCATTTTAGCTGGTTTTATGGTTTTGGTGACCCTGTCTTTGACTTGACAAAACATTACACACAACTCTTGTAAATGTACTGTCCTAACATACTCTAAATTTATGCTTTCGCCGTAAAACCTTTTGAAATCGTAAAACGTGGTTAGATTAAGGAGATGTTTATCTTTCAAATGGTGTAAAATAGTTGTATTTTTGAAAAATTTGAATTTTGACATTTATTTGGATTCAAATTTGCCGCTCTTGAAATGCACCTGCTGTTGATGGAGTGCACCACGGGTGGCACGCTAGCGTCCCACCTAGCCCATAGAGGTTAATGACGTCAGACCGAGGCTCTGCATCTGTCCTCGTGCTCCTAGATCTTAGTGCCGCTTTTGATACCATCGATCACCACATTCTTTTGGAGAGATTGGAAACCCAAATTGGTCTACATGGACAAGTTCTGGCCTGGTTTAGATCTTATCTGTCGGAAAGATATCAGTTTGTCTCTGTGAATGGTTTGTCCTCTGACAAATCAATTGTAAATTTCGGTGTTCCTCAAGGTTCCGTTTTAGGACCACTATTGTTTTCACTATATATTTTACCTCTTGGGGATGTCATTCGAAAACATAATGTTAAATTTCACTGCTGTCGCGGACGACACACAGCTGTACATTTCAATGAAACATGGTGAAGCCCCAAAATTGCCCTCGCTAGAAGCCTGTGTTTCAGACATAAAGAAGTGGATGGCTGCAAACTTTCTACTTTTAACTTCTTGGGGCTATGTGGGACGCTAGCGTGCCACCCGTGGTGCACCCTATCAACAGCAGGTGCATTTCAAGAGCGGCAAATTTGAAACCAAATAAATGTCAAAATTCAAATTTTTCAAACATACAACTATCTTACACCCTTTGAAAGATAAACATCTCCTTAATCTAACCACGTTGTCCGATTTCAAAAAGGTTTTACGGCGAAAGCATAAAGTTAGATTATGTTAGGAGAGTACATTGACAATAGCTGTGTGTAATGTTTTGTCAATTCAAAGACAGGCGTCACCAAAACCATAAAACCAGCTAAAATGATGCACTAACCATTAACAATCTCCATCAGATGACACTCTAGGACATTATGTTAGACAATAAATGCATTTTTAGTTCTATCAAGTTCATATTTATATCCAAAAACAGCGGTTTACTATGGCATTGATGTTCAGGAAATTGTTTCCTCCAATAACCGGCAGTCAAGTCAGCACCACAAATTAAATAATTAAAATTAGAAAACATTGGTAAAATATTATATTGTCATTTAAAGAATTATAGATTTACATCTCTTGAACGCAATCAACTTGCCAGATTTAAAAATAACCTTACTGGGAAATCACACTTTGCAATAATCTAAGCACTGCGCCCAGAAAATACGCTTTGCAATACAGACAAACGGCCATGTTGGAGAGATCTAAAATCGAAAATACTATGTAAATAATCCATTACCTTTGATTCTCTTCATCAGATGTCACTTCCAGGAATCCCAGGTCCATAACGAATGTAGTTTTGTTCAAAAAGCTCATCATTTATGTCCAAAAAGCTCCGTGTTGTTAGCACATGATCTAAGCCAGCCGGACTTCGTCATGAACGAGGGGAAAAATATATTTACGTTCATTCAAACATGTCAAACGTTGTATAGCATAAATCATTAGTGGCTTTTTTAACCAGAACATGAATAATATTCAAGGTGGACGAATGCATTCTCTTTTATAACGTATTGGAACGAGGGTACCCAACATGAACTCGCGCGCCAAAGTCTAATCGGCCATCACCGTTCCAAGGCTCTTGTTCGGTCAGATCTCACAGTAAAAGACTCAAAACACTTTGTAAAGGCTGGTGACATCTAGTGGAAGCAATAGGAAGTGCCAAAACATTAATCAACCCCTGTGTGTTTCAATGGCATAGGCTTAAAGGTAATTCAACACATCAGGTATCCACTTCCTGTCAGAAAATGTCTCAGGGTTTTGCCTGCCAAATGAGTTCTGTTATACTCACAGACACCATTCAAACAGTTTTAGAAACTTTAGGGTGTTTTCGATCCATATATAATAAGTATATGCATATTCTAGTTACTGGGTAGGATTAGTAACCAGATTAAATCGGGTACGTTTTTTTATCCAGCCGTGAAAATACTGCCCCTAGCCCCAACAGGTTAACAGAGAATAGTTATTTTCATAAATGCCTAATTTTGGAAATTTGAACACGTGCCATGAATATCTGTAAAATTCGATTTACTCCTTGCAGATAATTGTTGAAGCAGTTTCTGTAGTGTAGTGGTTATCACGTTCGCTTAACATGCGAAAGGTCCTCGTTTCGAAACCGGGTGGAAACAGTGCTCTTTGACACGTGCAGTAGGTACAGTACTTTTAAAAGAGAATAGTTATTTTCATAAATGCCTAATTTTGGAAATTTGAACACGTGCCATGAATATCAGTAAAATTCGTTTTACTCCTTGCAGTTAAGTGTTACAGCAGTTTCTGTAGTGTAGTGGTTATCAAGTTCGCTTCACACGCGAAAGGTCCCTGGTTCGAAACCAGGCGGAAACAACGCTCATTGACACATTCAAGAACTACCATAGTGTTAACAAAGAATTTCATTAATCCCTTGTTTTGGAAATTTGAATACGTGACATGAATATTTTTAAAATTCGGTTTACTCCTTGCAGCTAATTGTAGCAGTAGTTTCTGATGTGTAGTGGTTATCACGTTCGCTTCACACGCGAAAGGTCCCTGGTTCGAAACCGGGCGGAAACAACGCTCATTGACACATTCTGAAGTACCATAGTGGTAACAGAAAATTTCATGAATGCCTTATTTTGGAAATTCGAATATGTGCCATGAATATCTGTAAAATTCGGTTTACTTCTTGCAAGAAAATCAAGCAGCAGTTTCTGTAGTGTAGTGGTTATCGCTTTACACGTGAAAGGTCCTCAGTTTGAAACCGGGAGGAAACAGTGCTCTTTGACATGTGCAGTAGGTAGTGTACTAATAACAGAGAATAGTTATTTTCATAAATGCCTAATTTTGGAAATTTGAACACGTGCCATGAATATCTGTAAAATTCGATTTATTCCTTGCAGATAATTGTTGAAGCAGTTTCTGTAGTGTAGTGGTTATCACGCACGCTTAACACGCGAAAGGTCCTTGGTTCGAAACCGGCGGGAAACAGTGCTCTTTGACACGTACAGTACTTTTAAAAGAGAATAGTTATTTTCATAAATGCCTAATTTTGGAAATTTGAACACGTCCCATGAATATCAGTAAAATTCGTTTTACTCCTTGCAGATAAGTGTTACAGCAGTTTCTGTAGTGTAGTGGTTATCACGTTCGCTTTACACGTGAAAGGTCCTCAGTTTGAAACCGGGGAAACAGTGCGCTTTGACATGTGCGGTGGGTACTGTACTATTAACAGAGAATAGATATTTTCATAAATGCCTAATTTTGGAAATTTGAACACGTGCCATGAATATCTGTAAAATTCGATTTACTCCTTGCAGATAATTGTTGAAGCAGTGTCTGTAGTGTAGTGGTTATCACGTTCGCTTAACACGCGAAAGGTCCTCGGTTCGAAACCGGGCGGAAACAGTGCTCTTTGACACGTGCAGTAGGTACAGTACTTTTAAAAGAGAATAGTTATTTTCATAAATGCCTAATTTTGGAAATTTGAACACGTGCCATGAATATCAGTAAAATTCGTTTTACTCCTTGCAGATAATTGTTACAGCAGTTTCTGTAGTGTAGTGGTTATCAAGTTCGCTTCTCACCGAAAGGTCCCTGGTTCGAAACCAGGCGGAAACAACGCTCATTGACACATTCTGAAGTACCATAGTGGTAACAGAAAATTTAATTAATTCTTTATTTTGGAAATTCGAATACGTGCCATGAATATCGGTAAAATTCGGTTTACTCCTTGCAGAAAAATCAAGCAGCAGTTTCTGTAGTGTAGTGGTTATCACGTTCGCTTTACACGTGAAAGGTCCTCAGTTTGAAACCGGGAGGAAACAGTGCTCTTTGACATGTGCAATAGGTACTGTACTATTAACAGAGAATAGTTATTTTCATAAATGCCTAATTTTGGAAATTCGAACACGTGCCATGAATATCTGTAAAATTCGATTTACTCCTTGCAGATAATTGTTGAAGCAGTTTCTGTAGTGTAGTGGTTATCACGTACGCTTAACACGCGAAAGGTCCTTGGTTCGAAACCGGGCGGAAACAGTGCTCTTTGACACGTACAGTACTTTTAAAAGAGAATAGTTATTTTCATAAATGCCTAATTTTGGAAATTTGAACACGTGCCATGAATATCAGTAAAATTCGTTTTACTCCTTGCAGATAAGTGTTACAGCAGTTTCTGTAGTGTAGTGGTTATCACGTTCGCTTTACACGTGAAAGGTCCTCAGTTTGAAACCGGGAGGAAACAGTGCGCTTTGACATGTGCGTTGGGTACTGTACTATTAACAGAGAATAGATATTTTCATAAATGCCTAATTTTGGAAATTTGAACACGTGCCATGAATATCTGTAAAATTCGATTTACTCCTTGCAGATAATTGTTGAAGCAGTGTCTGTAGTGTAGTGGTTATCACGTTCGCTTAACACGCGAAAGGTCCTCGGTTCGAAACCGGGCGGAAACAGTGCTCTTTGACACGTGCAGTAGGTACAGTACTTTTAAAAGAGAATAGTTATTTTCATAAATGCCTAATTTTGGAAATTTGAACACGTGCCATGAATATCAGTAAAATTCGTTTTACTCCTTGCAGATAAGTGTTACAGCAGTTTCTGTAGTGTAGTGGTTATCAAGTTCGCTTCACACGCGAAAGGTCCCTGGTTCGAAACCAGGCGGAAACAACGCTCATTGACACATTCTGAAGTACCATAGTGGTAACAGAAAATTTAATTAATTCTTTATTTTGGAAATTCGAATACGTGCCATGAATATCGGTAAAATTCGGTTTACTCCTTGCAGAAAAATCAAGCAGCAGTTTCTGTAGTGTAGTGGTTATCACGTTCGCTTTACACGTGAAAGGTCCTCAGTTTGAAACCGGGAGGAAACAGTGCTCTTTGACATGTGCAATAGGTACTGTACTATTAACAGAGAATAGTTATTTTCATAAATGCCTTATTTTGGAAATTTGAACACGTGCCATGAATATCTGTAAAATTCGATTTACTCCTTGCAGATAATTGTTGAAGCAGTTTCTGTAGTGTAGTGGTTATCACGCACGCTTAACACGCGAAAGGTCCTTGGTTCGAAACCGGGCGGAAACAGTGCTCTTTGACACGTACAGTACTTTTAAAAGAGAATAGTTATTTTCATAAATGCCTAATTTTGGAAATTTGAACACGTGACATGAATATCAGTAAAATTCGTTTTACTCCTTGCAGATAAGTGTTACAGCAGTTTCTTTAGTGTAGTGGTTATCAAGTTCGCTTCACACGCGAAAGGTCCCTGGTTCGAAACCAGGCGGAAACAACGCTCATTGACACATTCAAGAAGTACCATAGTGTTAACAAAGAATTTCATTAATCCCTTGTTTTGGAAATTTGAATACGTGACATGAATATTTTTTACATTTGGTTTACTCCTTGCAGCTAATTGTAGCAGTAGTTTCTGATGTGTAGTGGTTATCACGTTCGCTTCACACGCGAAAGGTCCCTGGTTCGAAACCGGGCGGAAACAACGCTCATTGACACATTCTGAAGTACCATAGTGGTAACAGAAAATTTCATGAATGCCTTATTTTGGAAATTCGAATACGTGCCATGAATATCTGTAAAATTCGGTTTACTTCTTGCAGGAAAATCAAGCAGCAGTTTCTGTAGTGTAGTGGTTATCACGTTCGCTTTACACGTGAAAGGTCCTCAGTTTGAAACCGGGAGGAAACAGTGCTCTTTGACATGTGCGGTAGGTACTGTACTATTAACAGAGAATAGTTATTTTCATAAATGCCTAATTTTGGAAATTTGAACACGTGCCATGAATATCTGTAAAATTCGATTTACTCCTTGCAGATAATTGTTGAAGCAGTTTCTGTAGTGTAGTGGTTATCACGTTCGCTTAACACACAAAAGGTCCTCGGTTCGAAACCGGGCGGAAACAGTGCTCTTTGAAACAGTGCTCTTTGACACGTGCAGTAGGTACAGTACTTTTAAAAGAGAATAGTTATTTTCATAAATGCCTAATTTTGGAAATTTGAACACGTGCCATGAATATCAGTAAAATTCGTTTTACTCCTTGCAGATAAGTGTTACGGCAGTTTCTGTAGTGTAGTGGTTATCACGTTCGCTTCACACGCGAAAGGTCCCTTGTTCGAAAACCAGTCGGAAACAACGCTCATTGACACATTCAAGAAATACCATAGTGTTAACAAAGAATTTCATTAATCCCTTATTTTGGAAATTCGAATACGTGACATGAATATTTTTAAAATTCGGTTTACTCCTTGCAGCTAATTGTAGCAGTAGTTTCTGTGGTGTAGTGGTTATCACATTCGCTTCACACGCGAAAGGTCCCTCGTTTGAAACCGGGCGGAAACAACGCTTATTGACACATTCTGAAGTACCATAGTGGTAACAGAAAATTTCATGAATTCTTTATTTTGGAAATTCAAATACGTGCCATGAATATCGGTAAAATTCGGTTTACTCCTTGCAGAAAAATCAAGCAGCAGTTTCTGGAGTGTAGTGGTTATCACGTTCGCTTTACACGCTAAAGGTCCTCAGTTTGAAACTGGGAGGAAACAGTGCTCTTTGACATGTGCAGTAGGTACTGTACTATTAACAGAGAATAGTTACTTTCATAAATGCCTTATTTTGGAAATTCGAATCGTGCCATGAATATCTGTAAAATTCGGTTTACTTCTTGCAGGAAAATCAAGCAGCAGTTTCTGTAGTGTAGTGGTTATCACGTTGTTTACACGTGAAAAGGTCCTCAGTTTGAAACCGGGAGGAAACAGTGCTCTTTGACATGTGCAGTAGGTACTGTACTATTAACAGAGAATAGTTATTTTCATAAATGCCTAATTTTGGAAATTTGAACACGTGCCATGAATATCTGTAAAATTCAATTTGCTCCTTGCAGATAATTGTTGAAGCAGTTTCTGTAGTGTAGTGGTTATCACGTTCGCTTAACATGCGAAAGGTCCTCGGTTCGAAACTGGGTGGAAACAGTGCTCTTTGACACGTACAGTACTTTTAAAAGAGAATAGTTATTTTCATAAATGCCTAATTTTGGAAATTTGAACACGTGCCATGAATATCAGTAAAATTCGTTTTACTCCTTGCAGATAAGTGTTACAGCAGTTTCTGTAGTGTAGTGGTTATCACATTCGCTTCACACGCGAAAGGTCCCTGGTTCGAAACCAGTCGGAAACAACGCTCATTGACACATTCAAGAAGTACCATAGTGTTAACAAAGAATTTCATTAATCCCTTATTTTGGAAATTCGAATACGTGACATGAATATTTTTAAAATTCGGTTTACTCCTTGCAGCTAATTGTAGCAGTAGGTTCTGTGGTGTAGTGGTTATCACGTTCGCTTCACACGCCCCTTTTTGGAGTTTCAGGAAGTGGAAGAGAAGCAGGTGTCTGAGTGCTTGAGAGAGAATATCGTTTTTTTGGAGGTCTAGTTGACTTATAAGTTTGAAAGTTTGTGAGTGACTGTAGTGAAGTTTCTGTGAAACGTTTTTGCTATTGTCCCCATCAGCGTGAGCTGTTTGGGGGATATTGCTTAAAATAACCGGACGGACAACATGGCTTCGACATCAAGAATACAAACGACGACGAAAGGACAACAGTGAAATCAGAATGTTAAACGAAGAACTGAAAAAAAGAACATATGAGAAGGAACTGACGGTGAACGTGGAAAATAAGTGGAGAAGGGAAAATAACAACGATGGAATTGCTGAGAGGAATAAAGGAAGTTTGCTGGAACAATACTGGGATGTCGAATGAAAGACGGGAATAAGTATGAAGTAACAATGTCTCATGTAAATGGAAAAAGAAAGACTAATAGACGGGCTAAAGATAAAGAACTGTCAAATCATGGCTAAAGAACTAGGGGAACGATGAGCTGGTGGTGTCCTTTTTGAACTTGCCCGCATACATTACGGATGAGGAGATAGAAGAGAAACTAAAAGGCTGGAAGGTGAAGGCGACCACGCCAATCAAGAGGAGGATGTGGCCAGGAACGGACATTGTAGATGGGACAAGATTTTGCAAGGTAAAGTTTACAGACAATGTGCAATCCTTGCCATATTCTACTAAATTTAACACTGTCGAGGGGATTTGAATATTTTCGTGGTAATCCACGACAATCAAGTGAAGGTATGTAGATTATGTATTCAGCCGGGGCACATACTTAAGGAATGTCCGGAATTCACATGCCACAAATGTAGTGAACAAGGGCATTATGCCAGAGAATGTCGGAACATAGGAAATGTGTGCAAAATGTGTGACAGACCTAAAGTTAGATGTAGCTGTAATAAGGGAGAAAATCACTTACTTTTGCAAACAATGGACCTCACGTCTGAGGAAGAGGGGAGTGTGCCTATGGAGAGGGAGGATGAGAGTGACATGGAGAGTGTGACTCCAGAGACAGTGGCAGATAAGCTTGAAGAGCCTGTAATGTCTCCCTGGCAAAGCACGAGACGCCGTTTTAGTCTCTGCTGCTGACAAGGTGGAACAGCAGCACATGATGGGTGAAAGACATACACAGGTAGAGATGGTGCAAGGTGCTTCTCAGGTGCCTGAGCCAGCTTTAAGCCTGTGTAAAAATTACACCAAAGAGTGGGCTGGGTCCACTGGGAAGTCACGGGCACTGTTAAAGCGCACTTTTCAAAAGGCTTCCCCGCCGTCCCCCCCAAAAATCCAAATAAAGAGACGGATGATGAAATAGATAGTGAGGATCTTCAGTTGTTTGTAAAAAATAAGAGGTCATTGTCGAAAAACCAGGGAGATGATGGGTTTTGGAAAAAGAAAAAGTAGGATTTTTAAGGACTTGTTTGGCTCTGATTATACTTCTGCACACATTCATAATGATTACAGTCGCATCCCTAAATGGTAACAGTTTTGAAACATGAGCAAATTTGAGCAGGTATTAGTGTCTGTTAACCTCTTGGGGCTAGGTGGGACGCTTAGCGTACACCTTGGTGCACTCCATCAACAGCAGGTGCATTTCCAAGAGCGGCAAATTTGAATCCAAATAAATGTCAAAATTCAAATTTTTCAAAAATACAACTATGTTACACCATTTGAAAGATAAACATCTCCTTAATCTAACCACGTTTTACGATTTCAAAAAGGTTTTACGGGAAAGCATAAATTTAGAGTATGTTAGGACAGTACATTTACAAGAGTTGTGTGTAATGTTTTGTCAAGTCAAAGACAGGGTCACCAAAACCATAAAACCAGCTAAAATGATACACTAACCTTTTACAATCTCCATCAGATGACACTCCTAGGACATTATGTTAGACAATGCATGCATTTTTAGTTCTATCAAGTTCATATTTATATACAAAAACAGCGTTTTACTATGGCATTGATGTTGAGGAAATCGTTTCCCTCCAATAACCGCAGTCAAGTCAGCGTCAGAAATTAAATAATTAAAATTAGAAAACATTGTTAAAAATATTATATTGTCATTTAAAGAATTATAGATTTACATCTTTTGAACGCAATCAACTTGCCAGATTTAAAAATAACCTTACTGGGAAATCACACTTTGCAATAATCTGAGCACTGTGCCCAGAAAAATACGCGTTGCGATACAGACTAGACGTCATGTTGGGGAGATCTAAAATCGAAAATACTATGTAAATAATCCATTACCTTTGATTCTCTTCATCAGATGTCACTTCCAGGTATCACAGGTCCATAACGAATGTAGTTTTGTTCAAAAAGCTCATCATTTATGTCCAAAATCTCCGTCTCGTTAGCCATGATGTAAGCCAGCCGGACTTCTCGTCATGAACGAGGGGAAAAAAATATATTTCCGTTCGTTCAAACATGTCAAACGTTGTATAGCATAAATCATTAGGGCCTTTTTTAACCAGAACATGAATAATATTCAAGGTGGACGAATGCATAGCCTTTATAACGTATTGGAACGAGGGTACCCAACATGAAGTACGCGCCAGGTGTCTAATGGGACATCACCGTTCCATGGCTCTTGTTCGGTCAGATCTCCCTCCAGAAGACTCAAAACACTTTGTAAAGGCTGGTGACATCTAGTGGAAGCAATAGGAAGTGCCAAAATATTCCTAAACCCCCTGTGTCTTTCAATGGGATAGCTTTAAAGTCAATACAACACATCAGGTATCCACTTCCTGTCAGAAAATGTCTCAGGGTTTTGCCTGCCAAATGAGTTCTGTTATACTCACAGACACCATTCAAACAGTTTTGGAAACTTTAGAGTGTTTTCTATCCATATATAATAAGTATATGCATATTCTAGTTACTGGGTAGGATTAGTAACCAGATTAAATCGGGTACATTTTTTTATCCAGACGTGCAAATGCTGCCCCCTAGACCCAACAGGTTAAGGCAGACATGTTGTGTTTTCAAGAGACCAATTGGACAGACTCCAAAATGCAGGAGATTAAGAGTAAAATGGTCAGATTAAATTTTTGTAGTCATGGAGGGATAAAACATGTGGTGTGGCTATTTTGATAAAAAATGATGTGGTGCAAAAATGTAAAAGAAATATATGCTGACAATGATGGCAGACTTATTGTAATTGAATTTGAAGTTCAAAATGTAGTTTTTCGTTTAATTAATGTTTATGCTTCAAACATTGAATCTGAAAGGAGAGAAATGTTTCACAAATTAAAAACACTGTGCTCAGAAAACTGTATACTGATAGGAGATTTTAATGTGAGGTGTAGTAGAATGGATGCCTCTAGTTGTGCTAAATTCAGATATGACTCTTCTAGAAATGCATTATGGAAACTTATGAATGAGGAGAATCTAGTAGATATATGGAGGGCTGAAAATCCAAACAGAAGAGTATTCTCTAGAAGGCAGGTGGTTCTAAAGGAATTAAAACAAAGCAGAATTGATTTATGTCTAGCAAAACAAGAATTGGTGCAGAATGTTAAGAAGGTGTCATATACCTTTACAGCATATAGTGATCATGCAGTAATGTCATTTCAAATGGGTTTTGGTGTGGAGAGGAGAGGGGGAGGTGTCTGGTGTTTAAATGCCAGTCTGTTAAAGGAGGAAGGATATAGAAATGAAATTGTTGAATGTATTAATGATGAAATGTCTAATGTACTGTTAAAAGAGAATGTGTGTTTATGGTGGGAGGAAGTGAAAGTAAAAGTAAAAAATAGGAGTATTAGGTACGCAAAAAATCATAACCGTTTAGATAAGCAGAAAGAAATAATGCTTAGGAATAGGATGTTGCATGAACTTGAAAAGGCTGATACGGATCCAGACTATGATGTTGTGAATTATTTGAAAATCCATGCAGAGCTGGGTCGTTATGAAAAAATAAATGTTTGGGTGCTATTGTTAGGAGCAGGGCACAGTACGCTTTGGAGGGAGAGAAATGTACATCCTTTTTTTGGGGTCTGGAAAAAGAAAACAAACTAAGAGTTACATTGTAGAGTTGGAAGATGAAAGAGGTGTAAAGGTAAACGATTTTGTTGGGATCTTAGAGACAGTTGAAACCTTTTACAGAAATCTTTACAAAAGAATGATGTAGATAAAGTGTGTGTTGTAAAAGTGTTGGATACAATTAGTGCCAAAGTATCGCAGGCAGATAGAATGATGTGTGATGAAGAGATTTCGATTATGGAAATCAAGGAAGCAATTGTTAGTACGCAAGGTAATAAAAGTCCGGGTTTGGATGGTTTAACAAATGAGTTCTATAAAGTCTTTGTAGATATTTTGGCACCCATTTTAGTGAGGGTGTTTCATTATATGGAAGAGAATAAGGAAATCCCTGAGTCTATGTCAACTGGAATGTTAACGATCTTATTCAAAAATAGGGGCAGTAGATTAAAGTTAGAAAATTATAGGCCTATTAGCCTTCTAAATTCGGATTATAAGATACTGACTAAAGTGTTAGCGAATAGGATGAAAAAGGTGATTGGGAGTATTATTGAATCAACACAAGCCTACGGCATACCTGGAAGAGATATTGCAGATGTCATTTGTACAATTAGGGATGTTGTTAATCAAATGAAAAATGAAGGTGGTATAGTTTTAAGTTTGGACTTTAACAAAGCTTTCGATAGAGTGGAGCACAGCTTTTTTATTACAGACTTTGGAGAGGTTTGGGTTTGGGCCAAAGTTTGTATCTTGGATCAACCTGTTGTATAGTGGGGCTAAAAGTTGTGTTAAATGTAACGGAGTGTTAACAGATACTTTCCTGTGGAGAGGTCAGTAAGGCAGGGCTGTCCTTTGTCAGCTCTGCTGTACAGTGTTTCTACAGAACCGTTAGCTACATTGATAAATAGTAATAAAGAAGTAAGGGGTGTTGGAATCCCAGGTGGTGGTGTCAGTGTTGTACATCAGTACGCTGATGACACTACTTGTACGTGAAGGATATAGAAAGTATTGGAAGCATTATGGGGATCATAGATATATATGGCAAGGCATCGGGTGCTAAAGTTAATATAGAGAAGACTGAAATAATGTTTGTTGGGGATATCAATGAAACGGGTGTGAGATTCCATTCAAGAGCGCAAAGGATTTTATTAAAGTGCTGGGAGTAAACAAAAGTGCTGGGAGTAAACAGCACTAACCTTTGATGATCTTCATCAGATGACAACCCTAGGACATGATGTTATACAATGCATGCATGTTTTGTTCAATCAAGTTCATATTTATATCAAATACCAGCTTTTTACATCTACTGAGAATATTGCAAAATGTGCTTTCACCGAAAAGCTATTTTAAAATCGGACACCTCGATTGCACAAAGGAGTTCTGTATCTATAATTCTTAAAATAATTGTTATGTTTTTTGTGGACGTTTATCGTGAGTCATTTAGTAAATTCACCGGAAGTGTTCGGGGTGGGAATGCTAGTTCTGAACGTCACATGCTAATGTAAAAGCTGGTTTTTGATATAAATATGAACTTGATTGAACAAAACATGCATGTATTGTATAACATAATGTCGTAGGGCGTGTCATCTGATGAAGATCATCAAAGGTTAGTGTGCTGCATTTAGCTGTGGTTTTGTTTTATGTGACATTATATGCTAGCTTGAAAAATGGGTGTCTGATTATTTCTGGCTTGGTACTCTGCTGACATAATCTAATGTTTTGCTTTCGCTGTAAAGCCTTGTTGAAATCGGACAGTGTGGTTAGATAAAGGAGAGTCTTGTCTTTAAAATGGTGTAAAATAGTCATATGTTTGAAAAATGGAAGTTTGGGGTTTTTTGAGGAATTTGTAATTCGCGCCACGCCTATCATTGGATATTGGAGCAGGTGTTCCGCTAGCGGAACGTCTAGATGTAAGAGGTTAAGGAAGTAACTCCCGGACCCTGTTGGTACTCGGTTCTTCTCCTAACTCGTGTGTGATCAGCAGTGCTCATATGTGTACATACCTTCTTGCAGTGGATAACGTGGACCCAAGTGACTCTCTCAGCTTTTCTAATGGCAACAGGCAATGGTTTAACAGAACCTGGTATGGGCCTTCCCAACAGGGCTGCTTCCCCGTCTTTTCTCCTCCGGGACTGGATCCACACCCAGTCTCTGGTTGGATTGAGGGAATCACCTTCTCCTCTAATTCACCTGTTGGACACAAATTCTTGGACATAACGGGTTTGGTTAACAAACAGTATTCTCATGTGTTCTGTTAGTATTACTTCAACGTCTATGTCTACCTGTTCTGGTATCTCTAACTCTGGCATTCTATAGGCTCTACCTGATTAGCTAAAATGTCATCCATCCTTTAAAGAGATAGATCCTAGTAAACCAACTCTAGGGATAATATCTTGACCTAATATTCTAGCTACCATAATCATGTCCACCAAGTAAGTTGGGAATGCTTCACCCATTTGCTATACTTATCTATTATTGTTAAAACACCCCTTCTTCCCCTCAATTTGGAATAGTTCACTAAGTCCATTTCCAAATATTGGAATGGATATTCTACAAAAATGTTTTTGTTTAAGTAATTATCCTAACATGTTCTATCGTCTGCTCTACCATACTCCCCCTATTTATACATGGCTCAAAGCCATGTATCAATATTGCTGCATATCTAAACAAATTATCCTTATGTCAGCCCCTTCTCTTGTAGGATTGCCCCTTTTATTTTCCACATGTCCAATTCTCCCTGGGGCCTTCATCCTCGGCTATTCTGTAACAATTCTCTGTCAAGTGTTTTATCTTCTTTAAGATGTATCTGTGCTGTTTTGTATGGTTTTAAATGTCTATGTGCTTGTCTGTGTAAATAGTAACTTTTCTCTCCTTTCTTATTTCACCGGTTCGAGTCAATGCTACTATTTCGGCCTACTGTGCAGAATAGTGTCTGGGCAATGGTTCAGTGTCTAACACCTGAAACCAACTAAGCTTTCATTGTCCTTTTAGTTAGGGTAACAATTACTTTCAACAAAATGATCATATCTCCTCCTAGCGAATTTACCAAACATAAACTTAAAATCAAAACTAAAATACATGCCTGCCAACGGAGCCGATAGTCTCTCCATGAATTAATATCCTAGGAGCTAAGTGAACCAAATTCTCTTCCTATCTACTCCTGCTGGCCCCCTCCTTTCTTCCTGCTTTACTCCCCAACCCTCAAGGTTTCAGCAGTGCAGGGGAGGATCTCTCCGTCTGCCCTTCTATCTGTCTCCAGCTTTTTCTCATAACAGAAAGTATCAAATCTGGGTTGTTTCCAAATATTGACTAAATGTCTCATTGTCTCCTTGGTTGCACTCCTGAACTTTAGAAAAATCTACCTGTCTAGATATTGCATATCTACTTAAATGTATCACAATACCCTCAATGATCCTAGATCACCTACAGATGTCATATATCCCTGTCCTGTTGACCTAAGTCTACCATTATTAAACTTATTCACAACAAAATATAATACTATTATATCAATTCCACAGCCTTGTTTTGTTAAATCTCTTACACTGCTTTCAACCACAGCTGACTTCCTAAGGAAAAATAAACGTATCTAGATCATGTAAATAATACCCCTGCTACTGGTCAAAATATTTTCAAATAACATAATCAGATCAAAAATGACTCTAATCTGATTTACTCCACCAAGAAACATTATTGTACCCTTATTGTTCTACGGAAATAGACTCCTTAAGGAAGCCTACCCTTAGTCTAAGGCTTTGCCCTTTTAGTCTTCTCATTGGTTCAAATTATCAATTGTGTCTAAGAACTTTAACTCCATCATAATTATCAGTTCTACAAATTCCCTTACAATCAATATCACCAATGACCTTAAATTCACCATCCAAATGGCTTTTCAATGTGGCTGATCAGACCACACAGGAAAAGTCACCAGAGGGGTCAAAAGTCATACCACCCTTTCAGAACCGTGTTTCTTACTACATTAAACAAATTAAAGCTAAGAACTGTATCTACATTTTGTATCCCAGGTTCCCAGAACATTCCCTATCAAAATAATTTCATGTGTTTATTAAAACTCAGAAAACCAAACTTCCAAAATGCCATGTGTGTATACCCCTTTAAGATATCCTGTCCCTAGGTATTTTTCCCAAAAAAGCTAAGCGCTCCTTTTTCCATAAAATAACCACGAACATTTGGTCATCATTCCTTATACTACACCGATTCAGAAACCCAAACGTTAGCCACAAACAAAACCTAATAATAACTCCACTGTACTTCCTCAAATCATTAATAATTTGTTTTAAACTTCCTCAACGGTTCTGGGTACTTTAATTGAACATACACTACCCTTGGATAAAATATTTTACTTCCAATCTATGAAACCCCATATTTTAATGTACTATTTGGACTAATTTGACCCAAGATTGCTTAAAACCTTAAAAACCCCTTCAGTTTTGTCTGCAAACAGGCCCATTCTGTTTGCTAGGAATACCCTGCCATTATACACAACTGTGTTTAATGTGCATCGTCTGTAAAATAAAATTAACTCCATGTATCGCTTCATCTCCCGTAAATTCCTGCACCTCCTTTATGCGCTTCCCCCTCCTGCTTCCACTGGAACAGGTGTGTATGTTTTTCGTTTTAGCGTTTCCAATATTCTACCGGGCTCCCCGTCGACTGGGAGTCCATTGGGTGCATTAATACTACCTTATTTTAGCCATCCCTTATATCATTTTTTGCCTCTCCTCTTCCATTCTTTCCCATCGCGACCACCATTCCTTTCGAGAGTCGCTTTCAAAGTTCTTCAACACCTGTTCTGGTTCAATATCCCCCATTCTCACGTTACCTTTCCACAGAGGAATTATGTCTCCCTTCCTATGATCTATTTTACCCCGCTAATTTCTAGACCTGTTTTAACAATGTATTATGCCCACCCGTAAAACCCAATATAACCTGGAACCTAGCCTAGAACCTAGCCCATACCCTTTTTGTATAGGACCTCGTAAAGGACCTCGTCCAGGGAATCAAAATACACTCACACGGTAAACCCCCAAATATAACCTGGAACCTAGCCTAAAACCTAGCCTATACCTCTTTGTATAGGAGCTCGTAAAGGACCTCGTCCTGGGAATCGAACTAATCCTGAACCTTCTCTATAAGATGATCAACCCTGTAAAGCATTACTGGATAACCGATATATTAAACACTCCAAACCAGATATTCAGATCGCTGTCTAATATCCAATGTACTACATTCACACGATTGGGTTGGCCTCCCAAACTTCACATAGTCCCGTTGATAGTCAGATTTATCAACCACATTCAAACCGATACTAGTACTCTAGTACCGAACCCTAGCCTGAAATATGATCAATATCTACAGGTCCCCGTAAGGGTCCTTGTAAGAGGTTAACCAACACACACACATCATTGATTACCTAATACATATCATTCATCACCCAGTTCTTAATAGGTCACGGGCATTACTGTTTAACCGGTTGTCAACAATGCATTTATCACTTAATCAAACCCAAATGTTTAATATATACTTCAACCAATTTGTGCTATAGTAAAAATAAAAATTGGTCACTTACATCAAACAGGTGAACTTTGAAATAGCCAATGTGCAGAACTTCAGTATTCACAATAGGTGTCTGCTTACCTTTTAGTTGACCGGTCAGGATTTGTAGAAACAACCGTCCGACGACAGCGATGGCCAATTGGTCGGACAAGTTTCCAGTGAAGTCCCTACAGCAGATCACGTCGGGGTCATCATGTTAGGTTGCGTCAATTCGAATCTGGTGTCAGGACAAAGAGAAACTCTGGACTCTAGTACTGTTTCACAGCTGTTTATTAAGCTAAGTAAATAGTGATAAATGCAATGTTCTATATACGGGTTCACTGTAACCACTCGCAGGCAGACAGAGAAACTGAAATGACATCATAAGTTCTTCCTTAAATACTTCTTGACAGACATAGTTCCTCTCCCTGGAGGGCCTGCTAGTAGAGGCTTGGGTGTGGTTTAGACTTACTCCAGCCTATTGTTGGCGTGCAGGCTGGTCCCAGCCCTAGACGCATCTTTGTTGGCAAGCATAGTTGTCTTCTAGCTTATCTTCGGTGTGTGTACCCGAGAGTCAACAACACCCAAGGACAGTGCCTGTTCTTGTGCCCAGCCATTCTCCCTCTATCAGTTCCTCACATGTCCATGAGCGGCCCCACAACCAGGCATTGTGTGTGTGTGTCACAAGTCTACTCAGCCTACACTACTAGCCAGAACCCTCCAGTTAGTCATGTCATTATATGTCGCTCAATCTATGTTAATACAATATAAACCTCTCATGTTTAGCATTAGTATTCATAAGTTATGCACCACAACTAATTTTATTATATAGGTTATGCAAACAAATAGTTGGTTAAACCCTAACAATATTTTGCATGCACTCCCTTCTGAGCTTCCATCCCATTTCATTTGCAGATAAAATGCAATATCAATACAATGTACTTTTTAGATACACTCCATTGAAACTACAATGAAACGATAGTAGCAATTCTTAAACCAGGTACAAGACAGGGATCGAACCCATGAACTTCAGTTTTTGAAAATGACGCTATAAAAAGTTGGCAACAATGCCACTTCTGTTCTATAATTGTAACCGAACAGGGATTGAAGGGATGTTCTTCAGATAACAAGACCAAATTATTTAGCACACTCGTTGAGAACTCACAATGTGTGCATTCTGTAAAGTAGGAGTTGGGTCAGTGCAAAAATATTAAATGGAGATGCTGGGGATTGAACCAAGGACCTCATACATGTGAAGCATGCACTCTACCACTGAGCTCCATCCTGTTCTGGGAGAGAGAAAAAAAAATCTTATTTTATTTTATTTCACCTTTATTTAACCGGGAAGCAAGTGGAGAACTCTAAGTTCACATTGGGAGAACTGCAATCGCTGGCCAAGATAAAGCAAAGCAGTGCAACACAAACAACAACACAGAGTTACAAATGGAATAACAACAAGCATACAGTCAATAACACAATAGAAAAAAGAAAGTCAAAATACAATGTGTGCAAATGGCATGAGGAGGTAAGGCAACAAATAGGCCATAGTAGCGAAGTAATTACAATTTAGCAAATTAACATTGGATTGATAGATGACGGCAGAATGATGAGTACAAGTAGAAAATACTGGTGTGCAAACAGAGCAGAAAGTAAATAAAAAACAATATAGGGATGAGGTAGGTAGATTGGGTGGGCTTATTTACAGATGTTGTACAGCTGCAGCGATCGGTTAGCTGCTCAGACTTAGCTGAGTGTGTAAAGTGTAGTGAGGGAAATATAATGTCCAGCTTCAGCGATTTTTGCAATTCGTTCCAGTCATTGGCAGCAGAGAACTGGAAGGAAAGGCGGCCAAAATAGGTGTTGGCTTTGGGATGATCAGTAGAGATATTCCTGCTGGAGCGAGTGCTATTGGTGGGTGTTGTTATCGTGACCAGTGAGCTGAGATAAGGCGGAGCTTTACCTAGCATAGACTTATAGATGACCTGGAGCCAGTGGGTCTGGTGGACGAATAGGTAGCGAGGGAACCAGCCGCCGAGTCCATACAGGTGCAGTGATCATATCAGATACAATGTACCTTTTCTTTTACACTGTTCTAATGAAAGTACATTTACATAATATCAGCTATCTTCCATAAACAGCTTCGAATAAGGATGAACCCATGTGCTTCAGTTTACAGAAACAGATGATTTAGCACATCTATTTCCTTCTTAGAATGTCAACATTCTGGAAAGTGGGAGTTGTACAAAAGCTAATTTAACAAGTAAATACAGTCAAACAGAGAAGTTGGGGATTAACGTTGGACCGCATACATGTAAAGTTCTGGCTGTACCATAGAGATACATCCCCTTACTTTATAATAACTGTGTGCAAGCATATTAGCCACAACTTGTTTTTTCTGCAAAGTCCTCCATTAAAAGTCGGTATTCGGTTTACAGACCCGACACCTTGCCACTTGGCCACCATGCCACTAAGGTGTAACTTATTTATCAACATTCGGAAAGTAGTAGTTGTGTAAAGTGAATTTGGCCACAAATAAACTCAGTGGAGAATCTTGGGATTGAACCGAGGACCTCATACATATTTTGCATGCACTCCCCCTCTGAGATTCAATCCCATTTCATTTGCACGAATGGAAATGCAATATCAATACAATGCTTCTCTTTAACCATCCATTGAAAACTACAAGGAAATGATAGCAGCAATTTTAAACCAGGTACAGAGATGGATGATTGAACCCATAAAACTTCAGTTTTTGAATATGACGCCATGTAAAGTTGGCAACCATGCCACTTCTAATCTATAAATGTACGAACAGGGATTGAACGCATGTTCTTCAGATAACAAAACCAAATTATTTAGCACATCTCTGTTTCCTGCTTAGAATTACAACATTCTGTAAAGTAGGAGTTGTGGGTCAATGACTAATTTTAAAATGGAGAAGCTGGGGATTCTGGAACCCAGGACCTCATAATGCGAAGCATGATCATCTACATTTACATTCACATTTAAGTTCATTTAGCAGAGAGCTATCGAAGAGCGACTTACAAATTGGTGCATTCACCTTATGATATCCAGTGGAACAACCACTTTGCTAACAGTGTGCATCTAAATCTTTTAAGGGGGGGAGGGGGTTAGAAGGATTACTTTATCCCTATCCCAGGTATTCCCCTTAGGGAGGTGGGGTTTCGTAGGTGTTCCGGGAGGTGGTGATTGACTCCGCTGTCCTATACGTCAGTGTGAGGGGAGCTTGTTCACTACATTGGGGTGCCAGAGCAGCGAACAGTTTGGACTGGGCTGAGCGGGAACCGTGCTTCCTCAGAGGTAGGGGGGCCAGCAGGCCAGAGGTGGATGAACGCAGTGCCCTTGTTTGGGTGTAGGGCCTGATCAGAGCCTGAAGGTATGGAGGTGCCAGTTCCCTCAACAGCTCCGTAGGCAAGCAACGCGGTCTTGTAAGCGGATCGAGCTTCCGCTGGAAGCCCAGTGGAGAGAGCGGAGGAGCGGGGAGTGAGTGAGAGAACTTGGGAAGGTTGAACACCAGACGGGCTGCGGCGTTCTGGGATGGAGTTGTAGGGGGTTTTAATAGGCACAGGCAGGGAGCCCAAGCCAACAGCGAGTTGCAGTAATCCAGACGGGAGATGACAAGCTGCTGGATTCAGGACCTCGCCGCTTCCTCTGTGAGGTGGGGTCGTACTCTGCAGATGTTGTACATGAACCTACAGGATCGGGTCACCTCCTTGATGTTAGGTGGAGACGAGACAGGGTGTTGTCCAGGATCACGCGTTCTTAGCACTCTGGGAGGAGACACAAGGAGTTGTCAACCGTGATGGCGAGATCATGGAACGGGCAGTCACTTCCCGAGGGAAGAGCATGCTCCGTCTTGCCTAGAGGTTCAGCTTGAGGTGGTGATCCGTCATCCACACTGAATGTCTGCCAGACATGCAGAGATGCGGATTCGCCGCCTGGTTATCAGAAGGGGGAAAGGAGAAGATTAATTGTGTGTCGTCTGCATAGCAATGATAGGAGAGACCATGTGAGGATAAGAGACAGAGCCAAGTGACTTGGTGTATAGCGAATAGGAGAGGGCCTAGAACAGAGCCCTTGGGGGACACCAGTGGTGAGAGCGCGTGGTGCGGGAGACAGATTCTCGCCACGCCACCTGGTAGGAGCGACCTGTCAGGTAGGACGCCTTAATCCAAGCGGATGGGCCGGGAGATGCCCAACTCGGGAGAGGGTGGAGAGGAGGATCTGATGGTTCCACAGTATCAAAATGGAAAGGATAGGTCTAGAAGGATGAGAGCAGAGGAGAGAGAGTTAGCTTTAGCAGTGCGGAGAGCCTCCAGTGACACAGAGAAGAGCAGTCTCAGTTGAATGCCAAGTCCGAACACCTGATTGATTAGGATCAAGATTCGAGAGAGATAAAGCAGGGAGAGTGGCCAAGGACGGCACGTTCAAGAGTTTTGGAGAGAAAAGAAAGAAGGGATACTGGTGTAGTTGACATGGGAGGGATTGAGTCTGTGGGTTTTTTCAGAAGGGGGGAATTTTCTCGCTCTCTTGAAGACGGAAGGGACGTAGCCAGCGGTTCAAAGATGAGTTGATGAGCGAGGTGAGGTAGGGGAGAAGGTCTCGCGGAAATGATCTGGGGAAGAGAGGAGGGGATAGGGTCAAGTGGGTGGTTGTGCGGGTGGCCGGCCGTTCACAAGACAGCGAGATTTCAACTCCACGGAGAGAGAGGGGAGAAAGAGGTCAAAGCACAGGGTAGGGCAGTGTGAACAAGACTAGCGGTGTCGTTTGGACTTAGCAAACGAGGATCGGATATCGCAACATTTTTTTCAAAATGGTTGGACGGAAGTTATCCGTGAGAGAGGGAGGAGGGGGAGGGGGGGAGAAGGATTAGGAGGGAGGAGAAGGTAGCAAAAGAGCTCTAGGGTTAGAGGATGATGTGGAGTTTAGAGTGTGTGGGAAAGTGGCTTTAGAGAGAGACAGAAGAGGAAAAATGTAGAGAGGAGGGAGTGAAAGGATGCCAGGTCCGCAGGAGTAGTGAGCCCTCCATTTCCGCTCGGCTGCCCGGAGTTCTGTTCTGTGAGCTGATTAGTGAGAAATAACGCCGAGCCACGGAGGAGGAGGAGGACCGAAAGCCGGCCTGGAGGATAGGGGTTGAGAGAGGAAATCAAAGGATTGCAGAGAGGGAGGAGAGAGGAGGGTTGAGGAGGCAGAATCAGGAGATCAGGTTGGAGAAGGGAGCAGAGGAAGAGAGTGAAGGATGGAGGAGGAGAGAGTAGCGGGAGAGAGAGAGCGAGGGTTGGGACGCAATACCATCCGAGGTAGGGGGAGAGTGTGAAGTGTTGGATGAGAGCAGGGAAAAGGATACAAGGGTGGTCGGAGACTTGGAGGGGAGTTGATGAGATTAGTGGAAGAACAGCATCTAGTAAGAGATGAGGTCAGTATATGCCTGCCTTGTGAGTAGGGGGGAAGGTGAGAGGTGAGGTCGAAAGAGGAGAGGAGTGGAAAGAAGGAGGCAGAAAGAGGAATAGAGTCGAAGGTAGCACGCGGGGAGAGTTAAAGTCACCCCAGAACTGTGAGAGGCTGAGCCATCCTCAGGAAAGGGAACATCATAAGGCGTCAAGCTCATTGATGCAATTCTCCAAGGGAATCCTGGAGGGTGATAAATGATAAGGATGTTAAGCTTGAAAGGGCTTGGCTAACGTGATAGGGAATTCAATTGAGGAGATAGACAGATGGGTCAGGGGAGAAAGAGAGAATGACCACTTGGGAGAGATGAGGATTCCAGTGCTTACCACCCGTTGGCTCGATGTCTAGGGGTCTGCGAACACGTAGTCAGACGAGGAGAGAGCAGTAGGAGTAGCAGTGTTATCTGTGGTGATCCACATGTTTCCGCCAGCGCCATGGAAGTCAGGGACTGGAGAGGCATAGGCTGAGATGAACTCAGCCTTAAGCGTATAGATCGGCAGTTCCAGAGGCTGCTGGAGACCAGGAACTCACGTGCAATGGTAGTGCCGGCTGGGATTACTCTACCACTGAGCTAATCGTTCTTGGGAAAGATAATTTATTATTTCATTTTATTTCACCTTTGGCCCAAACCAGGTAAGCTTAGTGGAGAACAAGTTCTCATTGAGAACTGCAACCTGGCTAAGATAAAGTTAAAAGCAGTGCGACACAAACAACAACATAGAGTTACAAACGGAATAAACAAGAGAGTACAAACAATAACACAATAGAAAAAAAAATTATATTCAGTGTGAAAATGGCATGAGGAGGTAAGGTAATAAATAAGGCCATGGTAGTAGAGGTAATTAATTTGTGAATTAACACTGGAGCGATAGATGAGTAGATGATGATCTGTGAAGATTATAAATCACTGGTGTGTAAAAAGACCAGAAAGTAAATAAAAACAATAGGGATGAGGTAGGTAGATTGTGGGCTATTTAATGGCTTATGTACGCTGCACTTGGATCGGTTAGCTGCTCAGATAGTTGATGTTTAAAGTTCAGGAGGGAAATCCATAAGTGTCCGCGTGCCAAGCAACATTGACTGATAGCAGAATTCTTAAACCAGGAGATTGGGATCAAATCCTAACTTCAGTTTTGAAATGACGCCATATAAGATATTGCACTTACTCTTCTCATAATTGAGGAACAGGATTGAAGGAATGTTCTTCAGATTAAAAAAAATTATTTAGCACATCTCGTTTCCTGTTAGAATTACAACATTCTGTAAAAAGTAGGAGTTGGGTCACTGCACGTTCGTAAAAGGAAAGCTGGGGATTCAGAACCCGGGACCTCATACATGCGAAGCATGCGCCTACCACTGAGCTACATCTGGGAGAAATAAAGTATCTTATTTCATTTTATTTCACTTTTATTTAACCAGGTAAGCTGGTGGAGAACAAGTTCTCATTGAGAACTGCAGGCTGAATAAAAGTAAAGTGGAATTGAAGCGACACAAACAAATATATGAGTGAGCAATGGAATAAACAAGAGTACAAGTCAATAACATTTAGAAAAAAAAAGTCTATATTCCAGTGTGTGCAAAATGAGGAGGTAAGGTAAATAGGCCATGGAGTGATGGTAATTCCAATTTAGCAAATGTAAACTGGAGTGATAGTTGAGCAGATGATGATGTGCAAGTACAAATGGGTGCAAAAGACCAGAAAGTAATAAAAACAAATGGGGATGAGGTAGGTAGATTGGGTGGGCTATTTACAGATGGCTGTAGTACAGCTGCAGCGATCAAGTTAGCCGTGCTCAGATAGCTGATGTTTAAAGTTAGTGAGGGAAAAATAAGTGTCCAGGCCAAGCAACAATGAAATGATAGCAGCAATTCTTAAACCAGGTACAGACTGGGATTCGCACCCATAAACTTCAGTTTTGAAAATGACGCCATAAAAGATGGAAATCATGCCACTTCTATTCTATAATTGTAGGAACAGGGATTGAAGGAATGTTCTTCAGATTACAAAACAAAATTATTTAGCACATCTCTGTTTCCTGCTTAGAATTACAACATTTCGTAAAGTAGGAGTGTTGGGTCAAATGCAGCTAATGTAAAGGGAAAGCTGGGATTGAACCACAGGATCTCACACATGCGAGCTTATGCGCTCTACCACTGAGCTTACATCCCCGTTCTGGGAGAGATATAAAAATGTATCTTATTTTATTTTATTTCACCGCTATTTAACCAGGTAAGCTGGTGGAGAACAAGTTCTCATTGAGAACTGCAACCTAGCACAAGATAAAGAAAAAGCAGTGCGACACAAAACAACAAACACAGAGTTACAAATGGAATAAACAAGCGTACAGTCAATAACACAATAGAAAAAAGAAAGTCTATATTCAGTGTGTGCAAATGGCATGAGGAGGTAAGGTAATAAATAGGCCATGGTAGTGAGGTAATTACGATTTAGCAAATTAACACTGGAGTGATAGATGAGCAGATGATGATGTGCAAAGTACAAATACTGGTGTGCAAAAGAGCAGAAAGTAAAAAAAACAATATGGGGATGAGGTAGGTAGATGGGTGGGCTAATTAAGATGGCCTAGGTACAGCTGCAGCGATCGGTTAGCTGCTCAGATAGCTGATGTTTAAGTTAGGTGAGGGAAATATAAGTGTAGGTTAGCGATTTTTGCAATTCATGTGGGCATTGGCAGCAGAGAATCTGAAGGAAAGGCAGCCAAAGGAGGGGAAACTTTGGGGGATGACCAGTGAGATATATGCTGGAGCGAAAAGTGAGGGTGGGTGTTGTTATGGAAGTGAGTTGAGAAAGGGGAGCTTTACCTTAGCATAGACTTATAGCTGACCTGGAGCCAGTGGGTTGGTGACGAATAGGTAGCGAAGGCAGCCGAATTAGAGCATACAGTGAGGTAATATTTACAATTTACCTTTTTCTTTTTATTAATGTTCTAACGAAAGTAATTTCATAATATCAGCTATCTTCCATAAACGCCAAACAAGGATTGAACCCATGTGCTTCAGTTTACAGAAACAGATGATTTAGATATTATTTCTTTTAGAATGTCAACATTCTGGAAAGTGGGAGTTGTGCAAAAGGTTAATTTAACAACTAATTACACTCAACAGAGAAGTTGGGGATTAAAGGTGACGCATTCATGTAAAGTACTGGCTCTACATAAAATTATCCACTTTACTATAATAGCTAAAGGTAAATAAAGATTTTAAATCAATTAAAAATAGACGATGTTTATAGAGGAAGAAGGGATTTGAACTATGATCTTCGGTTTACAAGACTTACCACTTGGCCACCATGCCACCTCTACGTTTGCTCCATTATATATCAACATTCAGGAAAGTAGTAGTTGTGTAAATGTGAATTTGGATACAAAACTTAGGGAGAATTTTGGGATTGGAACCGACTCAGACATATTTTGTATGCACTCCCCCCCTGAGCTCTCCATCCCATTCTCATTTGCAGATGAAAAATATAATAATGTATTTTTTATATACACCACTCCATTGAAACTACAAGGAAATGATAGCAGCAATTCTTAAACCAGTAGGTACAGACTGGGACTCGAACCCATAAACTTCAGTTTGAAAATGACGCCATAAAAGATGGCAATCATGCCACTTGGTTCTATAATTGTACGAACAGGGATTGAAGGGGAATGTTATACAGATTAAAAAAAAAATTATTAGACATCTCTGTTTCCTGCTAGAATTAAAAATTCTGTAAAGTAGGAGTTATGGGTAATGCAGTAATTTTAAATGGAGAAGCTGGGGATTGAACCCAGGATCTCATACATAGAAGCATGCGCTCTACCACTGAGCTACATCCCCTTGGGAAAGATTTGAAAATGTATTTATTTTATTTTATTTACCTTTATTTAACCAGTAAGCTAGTGGAGAACAAGTTCTATTGAGAACTGCAACCTGGCCAAGATAAAGCAAAGAAGAGGACACAAAAAAACATAGATACAAATGGAATAAAACAAGGACAGTAATAACACAATAGAAAAAAAAGAAAGTCTATATTCAGTGTGTGCAAATGGTATGAGGAGGTATAAGTGTAACAAAAATTACACTTAGGCAAATTAACACTGGAGTGATAGATGAGCAGATGATGATGTGCAAGTACAAATACTGGTGTGCAAAAGAGCAGTGAAAGTAAATAAAAACAATATGGGGATGAGGTAGGTAGATTGGGTGGGCTAATTATACAGATGGCTGGTGTGGACAGTGCAGCGATCGGTTAGCTGCTCAGATAGCTGATGTTTAAAGTTAGTGAGGGAAATATAAGTGTCCAGGTTAGCTGATTTTTGCAATTCGTCAGTCATTGGAGCAGAGAACTGGAAGGAAAGGCAGCCAAAGGAGGTGTTGACTTTGAGGATGACCAGTGTAGATATACTGCTGCTGGAGCGAAAAGCTACATGTTTTATCGATGAGTTGAGTATAAGGTGGAGCTTTATCTAGATAGACTTATAGATGACTGAGCCAGTGGGTTGGTGACGCATAGGTAGCGAGGGAAAACTAGAGCATTACAGGGAGGAAAAAAATTGTGATTTTTTTAAGTTTAATGAAAGTAATTTACATAATATAGCTATCTTCCATAAACGTTAAACAAGGATTGAACCTATGTGCTTCAGCGTTACAGAAACAGATGATTTAGTATATTATTCCTTCCTTGAGAATGTCAACATTCTGGAAAGTGGGAGTTGGAAAAGCTAATTTAACAAGTAATTACACTAACAGAGAAGTTGGGGATTAACGTTTGGAGGATTTATGTAAAGTAATGGCTCTACCATAGAGATACATCCACTTACTATAATAGCTGTGTTGCATATTGATACAACTTTGCATTTTCTGCAAAGTCCTCAATTAAAACACAGTATGATATAGAGGTATAAAGGCACAGAAGGGATTTGAAACTCATGATCTTCGGGTTTAAGAGATCGTCGAAGACTTAACACTTGGCCACCATGCCACCTTCAGCAAAATATATCAACATTCTGGAAATAGTAGTTGTGTAAATGTGAATTTGGCAACAAATAAACAGTGGGAGAATCTTGGGATTGAACTGAGTGACCTCATCCATATTTTGCATGTACTCCGATCATCCCATTTATTTGCAGATAAAATGCAATATCAAACAATGTAATTTCTTTATATAACCACTCATTGAAACTACAAGGAAATGATAGCAGAATTTTAAAAGTAAGACTGGGATCGAACCCATGAACTTCAGTTTTTGGAAATGAAAAAAGATAGTGGCAATCATGCCACTTCTGTTCTATAATTGTAACGAATTCAGGGATTGAAGGGATGTTCTTCAGATTACAAGGACCAAATTATTTTAGCACATCTCTTGTTTCCCGCTTAGAATTTCAACATCTGTAAAGTAGGAGTTGGGTCAATGCAAAATTTAAATGGAGAAGTGGGGATTGAACCAGGACCTCATACATGCAAATGTACCACTGAGCTACATCCCCGTTCTGGGAGAGAAAAATTTTATTTTATTATTTTTCTTTATTTAACCAGGTAGTGGAGAACAAGTTTCATTGAGAACTGTGACTGGCCAAGATAAAGCAAAGCAGTGGACACAAACAACAACATAGAGTAAAATGGAATAAATAAGTATACAGTCAATAACACAATAGAAAAAAAGAAAGTCTATATACAGTGTGTGCAAATGGGTGAGGGAGGAAGGAAATAGCATAGTAGCAATAATAAACTTAGCAAATGAATCACTGGAGTGATAGATGAGAGATGATGATGTGCAAGTAGAAATACTGGAGTGAAAAAGAGCAGAAAGTAAATAAAAACAATATGGGGATGAGGTAGGTAGATTGGGTGGGCTATTTATACAGATGGCCCTATAGACAGCTGCAGCGATCGGTTAGCTGCTCAGATAGCTGATGTTTAAAGTTAGTAAGGGAAATACAAGTGTCAGCTTTTAGCGATTTTTGCAATTCGTCCAGTCATTGGCGGCAGAGAACTGGAAGGGAAAGGTGGCCAAAGGAGGTGTTGGCTTTGAGGATGACCAGTGAGAATACTGCGGAGCGGGAGGGGGGTGTTGATAGGACAGGAGGAGATAAGAAGCTAAGCAAGATTATAGATGACCTGGAGCCAGTGGGTTGGTGACGAATAGTAAGGGCAGGCCGACTAGACCATACAGGTGCAGTAGTATATCAATACAATTTACCTTTTCCTTAACTGTTCAATGAAAGTACATTTACATAATATTAGCTATCCTCCATAAACGCTCCAACAAGGATTGAACATGTGGTCAGGTTACAGAAACAGATGATTTAGCATATCTATTTTTTAGAATGTAACATTCTGGAAAGTGGGAGTTGTGCAAAAGCTAATTTAATAAGTAAATACAGTCAACAGAGAAGTTGGGGATTAACGTTGGACCGCATACATGTAAAGTACTGGCTCGACCATAGAGATACATCCACTTACTATAATAACTGTGTTGCCATAGCGATACAACTTGCTTTTTCGCAAAGTTCCAATAAAAACAAGGTATGAATATCAGCTGTCTTTCATAAAGGCAAAGAAGGGATTTGAACCATGATCTTCGGTTTAGAGACGGACGCCTTACCACTTGGCCACCATGCCACTCTCTACACGTAATTATATATCAACATTCGGGAAATATATGTGTAAATGTGAATTGACACAAATAAACTCAGGGAGAATGGGATTGAACCGAGGACTACCAATTTTGATGCACTCCCTCTTTCATCATTTCATTTGTGCAGATAAAACGCAATATCAATACAATGTACCTTTTTTAGATTCACCACTCCATTGAAACTACAGAAATGATAGAGCAATTTAAACAGGTACAGATGGGATCGAACCCAGAACTTGAGTTTTTGAAAATGAGCATAAAAGATGGCAATCATGCCACTTGTCTATAAATGGACGAACAGGGATTGAAAGGATGTTTTAGATAACAAGAAAAATTATTAGCACATCGTTTGTTAGAATTTCAACATTCTGTAAAGTAGGAGTTGGGTCAAATGCAATAATTTTAAATGGAGAAGCTGGGGATGAAAGGACCCATAAAAAGCAGGTCTACAGAGCAATCTCTGAGAGGACAGATATTTATTTATTTATTTATTAACTAAAGAGGAGAACAAGTATTGAGAATGAAAAAGATAAAGCAAAGAAGAGCGACACAAACAACAACATAGAGTTACAAATGGAATAAACAAGCATAGAGTCAATAACACACATAGAAAAAAGAAAGTTTATAGTGTGTGCAAATGGGGAGGAGGTAAGAATAAATGGCATAGTAGCGAAGTAATTACAATTTAAAATAAACACTGGAGTGATAGATGAGCAGATGATGATGTGCAAAAGTAGAAATACTGGGTGCAAAGAGCAGAAATAAACAAAACAATATGGGGATGAGGTAGGTAGATTGGGTGGTATTACAGATGGCCTATGTGACAGCCGCAGCGATGGTTAGTGCTCAGATAGCTGATGTTTAAAGTTAGTGAGGGAAATATAAGTGTCAGGTTTAGCGATTTTTGCAATTCGCAGTCATTGGAAGAGAACTGGGAAGGAAAGGGCTAAAGGAGGTGTTGGTGGGGATGACAGTGAGATATACTGCGGAGCGATACGGGTGGGTGTTGTTATGGGACCAGTGAGCTGAGATAACGAGCTTTATAGATAGATTATAGATGACCTGGAGCAGTGGGTGGTGACGAATAGGTAGGAGGGCCAGTCGACTAGACAACAGGTCGAGGGTCGATATAATACAATTTACTTTTAATGTTCTAATGAAAGTAATTTAATAATATATTTATAAACGGAACAAGATGAACCATGTGCAGAAGAAAAAGATAGAATATTTTAGAATGTAAATTCTGGAAAGTGGGAGTTGTGCAAAAGCTAATTTAACAAAAATAATAAGAAGTGGGGATTAACGTGGACGCATACATGTAAAGACTGGCTCCACCATAGAGATACATCCTTATATAATAACTGTGTTGCCATATTGCACACAACTTGCTTTTTCTGCAAAGACCTCCAATAAAAACACAGTCAGATGTCAGATGTCATAAAGAAGGATTGAACCCAGATCGTACAAGACCGACGACCACTGCACATGGCACCCCTAGGAATAAATAACAAGGAAAGTAGTAGTTGTGTAAATGTGAATTTGGCACACAAATAAACTCAGTGGAGGATCTTGGGATTGAACCGAGGACCTCATCCATATTTTGCATGCACTCCTCTGAGCCATCCCATTTCATTTTGCAGATAAAATGCAATATCAATACAATGTACTTTTTATATACACCACCCATTGAAACTACAATGAAATGATAGCAGCAATTCTTAAACCAGGTACAGACTGGGATCGAACCCATAAACTCAGTTTTTGAAAATGAGCCATAAAAAGATGGTAATCATGCCAACTGTCTATAAAAAGAAAAGGATTGAACAGTCAGATTAACAAGAGCAAATTATTTAGCACATCTGTTTCCGCTAGAATAAATCTGTAAAGTAGGAGTGGGTCAATGCAATAATTTTAAATGGAGAAGGATGAACCCAGGACATAATGCAAAGAGGCTAAGAGCAACCTTTCTGGGAAAGAAAAAAATGTTTATTATTTATCACCTATTAAAAAAGGAGAAAAAGTATGGAGAATCGAAGGAAGATAAAGAAAAGCAGAGGACACAAACAACAACAAGAGTTACAAATGGAATAAATAAGCGTACAGGAATAACACAATAGAAAAAAAGAAAGAATAAGTGTGTGCAAATGGGGGAGAAAGGAATAAATAGGCATGGAATACATAGCAAATGAACACTGGAGTGATAGATGAGCAGATGATGATGTGCAAAAGTAGAAATATGGGTGCAAAAGAGCAGAAAGTAAATAAAAACAATAGTGGGGATGAGGTAGGTAGATTGGGTGGGCTATTTACAGATGGACTATGTACAGCGCAGCGATGGATAGTGCTCAGATAGTGATGTTTAAAGTTAGTGAGGGAAATATAAGTGTCAGGTTCACGCGATTTTTGCAATTCGTTCCAGTCATTGGCAGCAGAGAACTGGAAGGAAAGGAGCAAAGGAGGGTTGGGGCGGAGGATGACCAGTGAGATATATTGGAGACTAGGGTGGGAGTTGTTATCGGGACCAGTGAGCTGAGATAAGACCGAAGCTTTACCTAGCATAGACTTATAGATGACGGAGAGTGGGTTGGGAAATAGTAGCGAGGGCGCGAAAAAGGAATAATAATTGACCTTTTCTTTACACTGTTTAATGAAAGTACATTTACATAATATCAGCTATCTTCCATAAACGTCCAAACAAGGATTGAACCCATGTGCTTCAGTTTACAGAAACAGATGATTTAGCATATCTATTTCCTTCTTAGAATGTAACATTCTGGAAAGTGGGAGTTGTGCAAAAGCTAATTTAACAAGTAAATAAGTCAACAGAGAAGTTGGGGATTAACGTTGGACGCATACATGTAAAGATGTAAAAGATACATCCCTTACTATAATAATTGAGATTGACAAATTTTGCAAAGTCTCAATAAAAACACAGGTATGATATAGATGTGATAAAGGAGGAAGGGATTTGAACCCAGATCTCAGGCTTTACGAGACCAACACCTTACCACTTGGCCACCATGCCACTCTAAAATAAAAATTAGGAAAGTAGTAGTTGTGTATAATGTGAATTTGGCACACAAATAAATCCCCAGTGGAGAATTTGGGATTGAACCGAGGACCCATCCATATTTTTGCATGCACTGATCCATTTCATTTGCAGATAAAATGAAATAATACAGAATTGAATATACATTGAAACTACAAAAATGATAGCAGAATTTAAACCAGTACAGACTGGGATCGAACATGAACTTCAGTTTTGGAAAATGACGGCACCAAAAGATGGCAATCATGCCACTTCTGTTCTATAATTGTAAGAACAGATTGAAGGGATGTTCTTCAGATTACAAGAGCAAATTATTTAGAGCATCTCTGTTTCTGCTTAGAATTTCAACATTCTGTAAAGTAGGAGTTGGGCCTCAACGCAATAATTTTAAATGGAGAAGCTGGGGATTGAACCCAGGACTATAATGGAAGAGCGCTCTACCACTGAGCTACATCCCCGTTCTGGGAAAGATAAAAAATGATTTTTATTTTTTATTTCACCTTATTTAAAGGTGGAGAAAAGTTTCATTGAGAACTGCGACCTGGCCAAGATAAAGAAAAAGAAGAGCGACACAAACAACAACACAGAGTTACAAATGGAATAAACAAGCAGACAGTCAATAACACAAGAGAAAAAGAAAGTATATACAGTGTGTGAAATGGGAAGGAAGAATAAAACATAGTAGGAGAGTAAAAACAAATTAACACCGGAGTGATAGATGAGCAGATGATGATGTGCAAGTAGAAATAGGTGTGCAAAAGAGCAGAAAGTAAATAAAAACAATATGGGGATGAGGTAGGTAGATTGGGTGCGGCTATTTACAGATGGCCGATATACAGCCGCAGCGATCGGTTAGCCGCTCAGATAGCTGATGTTTAAAGTTAGTGAGGGAAATATAATGAGGTTCAGCGATTTTTGCAATCCGTTCCGTAGCCATTGGCAAGCAGAGAACTGGAAGGAAAGGTGGCCAAAGGAGGTGTTGGTGAGGATGAAGGAGAATACCTGGGAGCGAGTGCACGGTGGGTGTTGTATGGACCAGTGAGCTGAGATAAGACGGAGCTTTATAGCATAGACCATAGATGACCTGGAGCCAGTGGGTCTGGTGAAAAGAGAGAGGGCCGCCGATAGAGCATACAGGTGAAATAAAGTGACCTAACTGTCTAATGAAAGTAATTTGGAAATATAGATTTCATAAACGCCGAACAAGGATTGAACCCAGGAGCCTCAGTTTACAGAAACAGATGATTTAGCATATCTATTTCCTTCTTAGAATGTCAACATTCTGGAAAGTGGGAGTTGTGAAAAGCAATTTAACAAGTAAATAAGTCAACAGAGAAGGGGGATAATGGAATACATGTAAAGTATGTACCATAGATACATCCACTACTATAATAATGTGTTGGCATATTGATACAACTTGTTTTTGAAAGTCTCAATAAAAACACAGGTCATGATATAGATGTCGGTCATAAAGGACGGAAGGGATTTGAACCCATGATCTTCAGGTTTAGAGACCAACGCCTTAACACTTGGCACATGCACTTAGTTAATATATATAAATTTGGAAAGTAGTAGTGTGTAAATGTGAATGGACACAAATAAATAGTGGAGAATATTGGGATTGAAACAGATCAACCATATTTGCATGCACTCCCCTTGAGCTTCCATCCCATTTCATTTTGCAGATAAAATGAATATCAATATAAATGTACTTTTTATATACACCACTCCATTGAAACTACAAGGAAATGATAGCAGCAATTCTTAAACCAGGTACAGACGGGATCGAACCCATGAAACTTAGTTTTTGAAAATGACGCATAAAAGATGGAATATGCCACTTGTTTATAATTGTAAAAAGGGATTGAAGGATGTTCAGATTAAAAGCAAATTATTTAGCACATCTCTGTTTCCTGCTTAGAATTTCAAACATTCTGTAAAGTAGGAGTTGGGTAATGCAATAATTTTAAATGGAGAAGTGGGGATTGAACCCAGGACCTCATACATGCAAAAAGCAAGACTAACGAAATTTCTGGAAAGAGAAAAAAGTTTAATATACCTATTAAAGTAAGAAGTGAAAAATGAGAATGACTGGCAAGATAAAGAAAAGAAAAGAAAAAACAACAACACAGAGTTAAAAATGGAATAAACAAGAATACAGTAATAACACATAGAAAAAAAGAAAGTTATAGTAAGTGCGTGCAAAATGGGGGAGGAGTAAGGCAATAAAACATAGTAGCGAAGCATACAATTTAGCAAATTAACACTGGAGTGATAGATGAGCAGATGATGAGTGCAAGTAGAAATACTGGTGTGCAAAAGAGCAGAAAGTAAATAAAACAATATGGGGATGAGGTAGGTAGATTTGGGTGGGCTATTTAAAGATGGCTTATATACAGCCGCAGCGGTGTTAGGCGCTGGAGAATGTAGGATGTTTAGAGTTAGTAAGGGAAATATAAGGTCAGCTTCAGCGATTTTTGCAATCTTCAGTCATTGGGGGAGAGAATTGGAAGGAAAGGGGCAAATGGAGGTGTTGGGTTTGAGGATGACAGTGAGATATACTGCGGAGCGCGCTGCAAAGCTGGGTGGTGATGTGACCAGTGAGCTGGAGATAAGAGAAGCTTATAGCATAGACTTATAGATGACCTGGAGCCAGGGGTGGTGAGAATAGGTAGGAAGTGGAGATAGACCCAAAGGTCGCAGTGGTATATCAATAATGAATTTTTAATTAATGAAAGTACATTTACATAATATATATTTCATAAAGCCGAACAAGATTGAACCCATGCGCTTAGGTTACAGAAACAGATGATTTAGCATATTATTCCTTCTTAGAATGTCAACACATTCTGGAAAGTGGGAGTTGTGCAAAAGCTAATTTAACAAGTAAATACAGTCAACAGAGAAGTTGGGGATTAACGCTGGACGCATTCATTGTAAAGTACTGGCTCTACATAGAGAGTCATCCCCTTACTATAATAGCTGTGTTGAGTTAATGATACAACTTACTTTTGCTGCAAGTACCAATTATATATACAGGTATGATATCAGAGTTTTCATAAAGGCACGGAAGGTGATTTGAAACCCATGATCTTCGGTTTATCTAGACGAACTTACACTGGCACATGCACTTACCGTAAATTATAACATTAGAAAGTAGTTAGTGTAAATGTGAAATTGCACGAAAAAAATCAGTGGAGAATCTTGGGATTGGAACCGAGGACATCATATTTTAATGCACCCTCTGAGCTTCATCCCATTTCATTTGCAGATAAAATGCAATATCAATAAATGTACTTTTTATATATCACTCATTGAAAACTACAAGAAATGATAGCAGCAATTTTTTTTAAACCAGGTAAAGACTGGGATCGAAACATAAATTCAGTTTTGGGAAAATGACGCATAAAAGATGGCAACATAATATGCACTCCCTGTTCTATAATTGTTCTAACAGGGATGAAGGGAATGTTTAGATTAAAAACCAAATTATTTAGCACATCTCGTTTCCTGCTTAGAATTTCAACATTCAAAGTAGGAGGGTAATGCAGAATTTTAAATGGAGAAGCTGGGGATTGAACATAGGACCTCATACATGGCCAAAGCCGGTAACTGAGACATGGGAGAGAGAAAAAATTTTTATTTTATTTTATTTCACCTTTATTTAACCAGTAAATGTGGAGAACAAGTATTGAGAACTGCAACTGCAGATAAAGCAAAAGAAAGAAAAAACAACAAAAGAGAAAATGGAATAAAAATAATAACACAATAGAAAAAAAAGAAAGTATATTAGTGGGAAAGATGAGGAGATAAGGTAATAAACATGGTATGATAATTACAATGTAGCAAATTAACACTGGAGGAAGATGAGAATGATGAATGCAAGTACAAAACTGAAGTGTAAAAGAGTAGAAAGTAAATAAAACAATATGGGGATGAGGTAGGTAGATTAGGTGTGGGCTATTTATAGATGGCGATGTAATGCAGCGATCGGTTAGCTGCTAGATAGCTGATGTGTTTAAATAGTGGGGAAATATAAATATAAGATATTATGGCATGATTGAATTTCAAAATAAATTTATGACAATAATTATTCTCTGTTTAAAGTAATAACAGTACCTGTATCTGCATGTGTCAAAGAGCACTGTTTTCCTCCCGGTTTCAAACCGAAGACCTTTCGTGTACAAGCTAATGTGATTTTTTTTTTTTTTTTTTTTTTTATTATCAAAAATGTTTGTTTACAATATTTACAGTACAATCTACTGTTTACAGTACAATCCACAGAGAACAATACAGAAGACACTAGACTAACAGAGGCAGGTGAACAATTCACCCCCTATCAAATTATCAACAAAGAAAATATCAAAACAGTGCTTTCAAAAATTATAAGTGATACCTCCACTCTCCTCTCGTGAAATTAACCCACTCCCTTCAACAAAGACTCATCAAAATGTTCCGTCCCATAATTAAACAACATATCTATGTGTTTACTGAACAGTGCTATAAAGATACTCCACACCTGAACCCTCTTTCTGTCAAAAGAAACATAATTCCTCCTACAAAAAATAGCATACCTCACAAAACTCAAAACCATATTCAACAAACACACATTAGCACCCTCACATTTACCAGACACTCCAAATAACCAAAGTTCCTCCCACGCATACTTTTTTCACGAAATCTCCCCCCCAGTTTCTAATAGACATTTCCTTAACTTTGCAAAAAAAATATTTTAAATCCTCACATTCTATAAACAAATGCATAAGCGTTTCCGGGAAACGTCCACATACGTCGCATTCCCTTTTTATCTCAACAATTAATTTTCTTTAGCACCACCTTTGTAAATATTCTATTATGTCTTAGTTTGAAATCATTATTTTCACACTCCTTACTATTATATTTTACATTTAAATTTCCCCAATATCTTTTTTCATCCAATTCCGGAAAAACTACTTTCCGAAAATTTCTCGCAGCCGGCCTTCTACACTTTTCCTACCATTATTCTGATACAATCTTTTACACTGGTATACTAGATCAATGTACTTTCTTCTTACTGCTACCAATGAACAAATTAGGAAATACAAATAAATCTTCTCTTTCAACTTCACTATTTATTAAATCAACCCATGCTCTTGGTATACTATTCTTTATCTTGTCCATATTATTCACTGTTCGCCCTTCCCACCTCTTCATCCCATTCATTGATTATGTCAAAAATAGCTTCCCCAGGTAAAAACCCTGGAATTACCTCATATGTATAATCTTTTATTTGCCGTAGACCTGCACTCCATAAATACTTTATTATACAAAACTTTTTCTTTGTTCTTGATTTTCTCATTCAGAAATATAGGTTGATTCATAATCAGGTCAATATGTCCCATTCTATAATGATACATTAGGCAACAACTCTGCCCATGCATTTAGCACCTCTTTATAAAAATCTGGTACCTTTTCAAAACATTGCCCTTTTAAGCCCCATTGTCAATAAACCATTATCCTCACAACCACCACTCTCTCTAAGTAGACTCTAAAGAAGTGTTTCCACATATCTTCACTGTCATACAAATATTTCTTTACTGTTTTTATCCTAATAGCTTTTATTTTGACATCTAAATCTACAAGTTTTAAACCTCCATCCACATAGTCAGCAATCAATGTTTTTCTGGAGATATTCTCACTCCTTTACCATCCCATATAAAATTTGACACCATTATTCAATTCATTTAGGACCCACTCCGGCATGTCCAGGACTCCCAAAGACATACACAAATTTGGACAATACCAAAGCATTTGCAACAATCTACTTTCCCTTGTAACTTTAGTTTCTTTTTCCATTCCGGAAATTCAACGTTAGCTTGACTTTATTAGGATCCCAGTCCAAGTTATATCTTTTGCCTCTTTCTCCTTTACACCAATGTTTACTCCCAGCACTTTAATAAAATCCGTTGCGCTCTTGAATGGAATCTCACACCCGTTTACATTGATATCCCCAACAAACATTATTTCAGTCTTCTCTATATTAACTTTAGCACCCGATGCCTTGCCAATATCTAGATCCATAATGCTTCCAATACTTTCTATATCCTTCACAGTACAAGTAGTGTCATCGCGTACTGATGTCAACACTGACTTACCACCACCTGGGATTCCAACACCCCTTACTTCTTTATTACTATTATCAATGTAACTAACGGTTCTGTAGAAACACTGTACAGCAGAGCTGACAAAGGACAGCCCTGCCTTACTGACCTCTCCACGGGAAAGTATCTGTTAACACTCCGTGTACATTTAACACAACTTTTAGCCCCACTATACAACAGGTTGATCCAAGATACAAACTTTGGCCCAAACCCAAACCTCTCAAAGTCTGTAATAAAAAGCTGTGCTCCACTCTATCGAAAGCTTTGTTAAAGTCCAAACTTAAAACTATACCACCTTCATTTTTCATTTGATTAACAACATCCCTAATTGCTACAAATTACATCTGAAATATCTCTTCCAGGTATGCCGTAGGCTTGTGTTGATTCAATAATACTCCCAATCACCTTTTTTTCATCCTATTACACTAACACTTTAGTCAGTATCTTATAATCCGAATTTAGAAGGCTAATAGGCCTATAATTTTCTAACTTTAATCTACTGCCCCCTATTTTTGAATAAGATCGTTAACATTCAGTTGACATAGACTCAGGGATTTCCTTATTCTCTTCCATATAATGAAACACCCTCACTAAAATGGGTGCCAAAATATCTACAAGACTTTATAGAACTCATTTGTTAAACCATCCAAACCCGGACTTTTATTACCTTGCGTGCTAACAATTGCTTCCTTGATTTCCATAATCGAAATCTCTTCATCACACATCATTCTATCTGCCTGCGATACTTTGGCACTAATTGTATCCAACACTTTTGCCAACACACACTTTATCTACATCATTCTTTTTGTAAAGATTTCTGTAAAAGGTTTCAACTGTCTCTAAGATCCCAACAAAATCGTTTACCTTTACACCTCTTTCATCTTCCAACTCTACAATGTAACTCTTAGTTTGTTTTCTTTTTCCAGACCCCCAAAAAAGGATGTACATTTCTCTCCCTCCAAAGCGTACTGTGCCCTGCTCCTAACAATAGCACCCAAACATTTATTTTTTTCATAACGACCCAGCTCTGCATGGATTTTCAAATAATTCACAACATCATAGTCTGGATCCGTATCAGCCTTTTCAAGTTCATGCAACATCCTATTCCTAAGCATTATTTCTTTCTGCTTATCTAAACGGTTATGATTTTTTGCGTACCTAATACTCCTATTTTTTACTTTTACTTTCACTTCCTCCCACCATAAACACACATTCTCTTTTAACAGTACATTAGACATTTCATCATTAATACATTCAACAATTTCATTTCTATATCCTTCCTCCTTTAACAGACTGGCATTTAAACACCAGACACCTCCCCCTCTCCTCTCCACACCCAAAACCCATTTGAAATGACATTACTGCACGATCACTATATGCTGTAAGGTATATGACACCTTCTTAACATTCTGCACCAATTCTTGTTTTGCTAGACATAAATCAATTCTGCTTTGTTTTAATTCCTTTAGAACCACCTGCCTTCTAGAGAATACTCTTCTGTTTGGATTTTCAGCCCTCCATATATCTACTAGATTCTCCTCATTCCATAAGTTTCCATAATGCATTTCTGGAAGAGTCATATCTGAATTTAGCACAACTAGAGGCATCCATTCTACTACACCTCACATTAAAATCTCCTATCAGTATACAGTTTTCTGAGCACAGTGTTTTTTAATTTGTGAAACATTTCTCTCCTTTCAGATTCAATGTTTGAAGCATAAACATTAATTAAACGAAACTACATTTTGAACTTCAAATTCATTACAATAAGTCTGCCATCATTGTCGCATATATTTCTTTTACATTTTGCACCACATCATTTTTTATCAAATAGCCACACCACATGTTTTATCCCCTCCATGACTACAAAAATTAAATCTGACCATTTTACTCTTAATCTCCTGCATTTTGGGTCTGTCCAATTGGTCTCTTGAAAACACAACATGTCTGCCTTAGCAGACACTAATACCTGCTCAAATTTGCTCATGTTTCTCAAACTGTTACCATTTAGGGATGCGCTGTAATCATTATGAATGTATGCGAGTATAATCAGAGCCAAACAAGTCCTTAAAAATCCTACTTTTTCTTTTTTCCAAAACCCATCATCTCCCTGGTTTTCGACAATGACCTCTTATTTTTACAAACAACCAAAGATCCTCACTATCTATTTCATCATCCGTCTCTTTATTTGGATTTTTGGGGGGATCGGCGGAAGCCTTTTGAAAAGTGCGCTTTAACAGTGCCCGTGACTTCAGTGGACCCAGCCCACTCTTTGGTGTAATTTTTACACAGGCTTAAAGCTGGCTCAGGCACCTGAGAAGCACCTTGCACCATCTCTACCTGTGTATGTCTTTCACCCATCATGTGCTGCTGTTCCACCTTGTCAGCAGCAGAGACTAAAACGGCGTCTCGTGCTTTGCCAGGAGACATTACAGGCTCTTCAAGCTTATCTGCCACTGTCTCTGGAGTCACACTCTCCATGTCACTCTCATCCTCCTCTCCATAGGCACACTCCCCTCTTCCTCAGACGTGAGGTCCATTGTTTGCAAAAGTAAGTGATTTTCTCCCTTATTACAGCTACATCTAACTTTAGGTCTGTCACACATTTTGCACACATTTCCTATGTTCCGACATTCTCTGGCATAATGCCCTTGTTCACTACATTTGTGGCATGTGAATTCCGGACATTCCTTAAGTATGTGCCCCGGCTGAATACATAATCTACATACCTTCACTTGATTGTCGTGGATTACACGAAAATATTCAAATCCCTCGACAGTGTTAAATTTTGTAGAATATGGCAAGGATTGCACATTGTCTGTAAACTTTACCTTGCAAAATCTTGTCCCATCTACAATGTCCGTTCCTGGCCACATCCTCCTCTTGATTGGCGTGGTCGCCTTCACCTTCCAGCCTTTTAGTTTCTCTTCTATCTCCTCATCCGTAATGTATGCGGGCAAGTTCAAAAAGGACACCACCAGCTCATCGTTCCCTAGTTCTTTAGCCATGATTTGACAGTTCTTTATCTTTAGCCCGTCTATTAGTCTTTCTTTTCCATTTACATGAGACATTGTTACTTCATACTTATTCCCGTCTTTCATTCGACATCCCAGTATTGTTCCGCAAACTTCCTTTATTCCTCTCAGCAATTCCATCGTTGTTATTTTCCCTTCTCCACTTATTTCCACGTTCACCGTCAGTTCCTTCTCATATGTTCTTTTTTTCAGTTCTTCGTTTAACATTCTGATTTCACTGTTGTCCTTTCTCGTCGTCGTTTGTATTCTTGATGTCGAAGCCATGTTGTCCGTCCGGTTATTTTAAGCAATATCCCCCAAACAGCTCACGCTGATGGGGGACAATAGCAAAAACGTTTCACAGAAACTTCACTACAGTCACTCACAAACTTTCAAACTTATAAGTCAACTAGACCTCCAAAAAAAACGATATTCTCTCTCAAGCACTCAGACGCCTGCTTCTCTTCCACTTCCTGAAACTCCAAAAAAGGGGCGTGTGAAGCAAACGTGATAACCACTAGACCACAGAAACTACTGCTACAATTACCTGCAAGGAGTAAACCGAATTTTACAGATATTCATGGCACGTATTCGAATTTCCAAAATACAGAATTCATGAAATAACAATTCTTTGTTGAAAGTACAGTACCTACTGCACGTGTCAAAGAGCTCTGTTTCCGCCCGGTTTCAAACCGAGGACCTTTCGCGTGTTAAGCAAACGTGATAACCGCTACACTACAGAAACTGCTTCAACAATTATCTGCAAGAAGTAAACCGAATTTTACAGATATTCATGGCACGTGTTCGAATTTCCAAAATTAGGCATTTATGAAAATAACTATTCTTTGTTAATAGTACAGTACCTACTGCACGTGTCAAAGAGCACTGTTTCCTCCCGGTTTCAAACTGAGGACCTTTCACGTGTAAAGCGAACGTGATAACCACTACACTACAGAAACTGCTGCTACATTCAGCTGCAAGGAGTAAACCGAATTTTACAGATATTCATGGCACGTGTTGAAATTTCCAAATTTAGGCATTTATGAAAATAACTATTCTCTTTTAAAAGTACTGTACCTACTGCAGGTGTCAAAGAGCACTGTTTCCGCCCGGTTTCGAACCGAGGACCTTTCGGCGTGTAAAGCGAACGCGATAACCACTACACTACAGAAACTGCTGCTTGATTTTCCTGCAAGAAGTAAACCGAATTTTACAGATATTCAGGGCACGTGTTCGAATTTCCAAAATAAAGAATTCATGAAATTTTCTGTTACCACTACGGTACATCACAATGTGTCAATGAGTGTTGTTTCCGCCCGGTTTCGAACCAGGGACCTTTCGCGTGTAAAGCGAACGTGATAACCACTACACTACAGAAACTGCTGCTACATTTAGCTGCGAGGAGTAAACCGAATTTTACAGATATTCATGGCACGTGTTCGAATTTCCAAAATACGGCATTTATGAAAATAACTATTCTTTGTTAAAAGTACAGTACCTACTGCACGTGTCAAAGAGCACTGTTTCCGCCCGGTTTCGAACCGAGGACCTTTCGCGTGTTAAGCGAACGTGATAACCACTACACTACAGAAACTTCTGCACAATTATCTGCAAGGAGTAAACCGAATTTTACAAATATTCATGGCACGTATTCGAATTTCCAAAATAAAGAATTCATGAAATTTTCTGTTACCACTATGGTACTTCAGAATGTGTCAATGAGCTTTGTTTCCGCCGCGGTTTCGAACCAGGGACCTTTCGCGTGTGAAGCGAACGTGATTTTTTTTTTTTTTTTTTTATTATCAAAAATGTTTGTTTACAATATTTACAGTACAATCTACTGTTTACAGTACAATCCACAGAGAACAATACAGAAGACACTAGACTAACAGAGGCAGGTGAACAATTCACCCCTATCAAATTATCAACAAAGAAAATATCAAAACAGTGCTTTCAAAAATTATAAGTGATACCTCCACTCTCCTCTCGTGAAATTAACCCACTCCCTTCAACAAAAGACTCATCAAAATGTTCCATCCCATAATTAAACAACATATCTATGTGTTTACTGAACAGTGCTATAAAGATACTCCACACCTGAACCCTCTTTCTGTCAAAAGAAACATAATTCCTCCTACAAAAAATAGCATACCTCACAAAACTCAAAACCATATTCAACAAACACACATTAGCACCCTCACATTTACCAGACACTCCAAATAACAAAAGTTCCTCCCACGCATACTTTTTCACGAAATCTCCCCCCCAGTTTCTACATAACATTTCCTTAACTTTACAAAAAAAAATATTTTAAATCCTCACATTCTATAAACAAATGCATAAGAGTTTCCGGGAAACGTCCACATACGTCGCATTCCCTTTCTATCTCACAATTAATTTTCTTTAGCACCACCTTTGTAAATATTCTATTATGTCTTAGTTTGAAATCATTATTTTCACACTCCTTACTATTATATTTTACATTAAAATTTCCCCATATCTTTTTTCATCCAATTCCGGAAAAACTACTTTCCAAAATTTCTCAGCAGCCGGCCTTCTACACACTTTTCCTACCATTATTCTATACAATCTTTTCACTGGTATACTAGATAAATGTACTTTCTTCTTACTGCTACCAATGAACAAATTAGGAAATACAAATAAATCTTCTCTTTCAACTTCACTATTTATTAAATCAACCCATGCTCTTGGTATACTATTCTTTATCTTGTCATACATATTATTCACTGTTCCCCTTCCCACCTCTTCATCCCATTCATTGATTATGTCAAAAATAGCTTCCCCAGGTAAAAACCCTGGAATTACCTCATATGTATAATCTTTTATTTGCCGTAGACCTGCACTCATAAATACTTTATTATACAAAACTTTTTCTTTGTTCTTGATTTTCTCATTCAGAAATATAGGTTGATTCATAATCAGGTCAATATGTCCACATTCATAATATACATTAGGCAACAACTCTGCCCATGCATTTAGCACCTCTTTATAAAAATCTGGTACCTTTTCAAACATTGCCCTTTTAAGCCCCATCAATAAACCATTATCCTCACAACCACCACTCTCCTCTAAGTAGACTCTAAAGAAGTGTTTCCAGCCATAATCTTCACTGTCATACAAATATTTCTTTACTGTTTTTATCCTAATAGCTTTTCTTTTGACACCTAAATCTACAAGTTTTAAACCTCCATCCACATAGTCAGCAATCAATGTTTTCTGAGATATTCTCACTCCTTTACCATCCCATATAAAATTTGACACCACATTATTCAATTCATTTAGGACCCACTCCGGCATGTCCAGGACTCCCAAAACATACACAAATTTGGATAATACCAAAGCATTTGCAACAATTACTTTCCCTTGTAACTTTAGTTTTCTATTTTTCCAGAAATTCAACGTTAGCTTGACTTTATTAAGGATCCCAGTCCAAGTTATATCTTTTGCCTCTTTCTCCTTTACACCAATGTTTACTCCCAGCACTTTAATAAAATCCTTTGCGCTCTTGAATGGAATCTCACACCCGTTTACATTGATATCCCCAACAAACATTATTTCAGTCTTCTCTATATTAACTTTAGCACCCGATGCCTTGCCATATATATCTATGATCCCCATAATGCTTCCAATACTTTCTATATCCTTCACAGTACAAGTAGTGTCATCAGCGTACTGATGTACAACACTGACACCACCACCTGGGATTCCAACACCCCTTACTTCTTTATTACTATTTATCAATGTAGCTAACGGTTCTGTAGAAACACTGTACAGCAGAGCTGACAAAGGACAGCCCTGCCTTACTGACCTCTCCACAGGGAAAGTATCTGTTAACACTCCGTTACATTTAACACAACTTTTAGCCCCACTATACAACAGGTTGATCCAAGATACAAACTTTGGCCCAAACCCAAACCTCTCCAAAGTCTGTAATAAAAAGCTGTGCTCCACTCTATCGAAAGCTTTGTTAAAGTCCAAACTTAAAACTATACCACCTTCATTTTTCATTTGATTAACAACATCCCTAATTGTACAAATGACATCTGCAATATCTCTTCCAGGTATGCCGTAGGCTTGTGTTGATTCAATAATACTCCCAATCACCTTTTTCATCCTATTCGCTAACACTTTAGTCAGTATCTTATAATCCGAATTTAGAAGGCTAATAGGCCTATAATTTTCTAACTTTAATCTACTGCCCCTATTTTTGAATAAGATCGTTAACATTCCAGTTGACATAGACTCAGGGATTTCCTTATTCTCTTCCATATAATGAAACACCCTCACTAAAATGGGTGCCAAAATATCTACAAAGACTTTATAGAACTCATTTGTTAAACCATCCAAACCCGGACTTTTATTACCTTGCGTGCTAACAATTGCTTCCTTGATTTCCATAATCGAAATCTCTTCATCACACATCATTCTATCTGCCTGCGATACTTTGGCACTAATTGTATCCAACACTTTTTACAACACACACTTTATCTACATCATTCTTTTTGTAAAGATTTCTGTAAAAGGTTTCAACTGTCTCTAAGATCCCAACAAAATCGTTTACCTTTACACCTCTTTCATCTTCCAACTCTACAATGTAACTCTTAGTTTGTTTTCTTTTTTCCAGACCCCAAAAAAAGGATGTACATTTCTCTCCCTCCAAAGCGTACTGTGCCCTGCTCCTAACAATAGCACCCAAACATTTATTTTTTTCATAACGACCCAGCTCTGCATGGATTTTCAAATAATTCACAACATCATAGTCTGGATCCGTATCAGCCTTTTCAAGTTCATGCAACATCCTATTCCTAAGCATTATTTCTTTCTGCTTATCTAAACGGGTTATGATTTTTTGCGTACCTAATACTCCTATTTTTTACTTTTACTTTCACTTCCTCCCACCATAAACACACATTCTCTTTTAACAGTACATTAGACATTTCATCATTAATACATTCAACAATTTCATTTCTATATCCTTCCTCCTTTAACAGACTGGCATTTAAACACCAGACACCTCCCCTCTCCTCTCCACACCAAAACCCATTTGAAATGACATTACTGCATGATCACTATATGCTGTAAAGGTATATGACACCTTCTTAACATTCTGCACCAATTCTTGTTTTGCTAGACATAAATCAATTCTGCTTTGTTTTAATTCCTTTAGAACCACCTGCCTTCTAGAGAATACTCTTCTGTTTGGATTTTCAGCCCTCCATATATCTACTAGATTCTCCTCATTCATAAGTTTCCATAATGCATTTCTAGAAGAGTCATATCTGAATTTAGCACAACTAGAGGCATCCATTCTACTACACCTCACATTAAAATCTCCTATCAGTATACAGTTTTCTGAGCACAGTGTTTTTAATTTGTGAAACATTTCTCTCCTTTCAGATTCAATGTTTGAAGCATAAACATTAATTAAACGAAAAACTACATTTTGAACTTCAAATTCAATTACAATAAGTCTGCCATCATTGTCAGCATATATTTCTTTTACATTTTGCACCACATCATTTTTTTATCAAAATAGCCACACCACATGTTTTATCCCCTCCATGACTACAAAAATTAAATCTGACCATTTACTCTTAATCTCCTGCATTTTGGAGTCTGTCCAATTGGTCTCTTGAAAACACAACATGTCTGCCTTAACAGACACTAATACCTGCTCAAATTTGCTCATGTTTCTCAAACTGTTACCATTTAGGGATGCGACTGTAATCATTATGAATGTGTGCAGAAGTATAATCAGAGCCAAACAAGTCCTTAAAAATCCTACTTTTTCTTTTTTCCAAAACCCATCATCTCCCTGGTTTTCGACAATGACCTCTTATTTTTACAAACAACTGAAGATCCTCACTATCTATTTCATCATCCGTCTCTTTATTTGGATTTTTTGGGGGAGCGGCGGGGGAAGCCTTTTTGAAAAGTGCGCTTTAACAGTGCCCGTGACTTCAGTGGACCCAGCCCACTCTTTGGTGTAATTTTTACACAGGCTTAAAGCTGGCTCAGGCACCTGAGAAGCACCTTGCACCATCTCTACCTGTGTATGTCTTTCACCCATCATGTGCTGCTGTTCCACCTTGTCAGCAGCAGAGACTAAAACGGCGTCTCGTGCTTTGCCAGGAGACATTACAGGCTCTTCAAGCTTATCTGCCACTGTCTCTGGAGTCACACTCTCCATGTCACTCTCATCCTCCCTCTCCATAGGCACACTCCCCTCTTCCTCAGACGTGAGGTCCATTGTTTGCAAAAAGTAAGTGATTTTCTCCCCTTATTACAGCTACATCTAACTTTAGGTCTGTCACACATTTTGCACACATTTCCTATGTTCCGACATTCTCTGGCATAATGCCCTTGTTCACTACATTTGTGGCATGTGAATTCGGACATTCCTTAAGTATGTGCCCCGGCTGAATACATAATCTACATACCTTCACTTGATTGTCGTGGATTACACGAAAATATTCAAATCCCTCGACAGTGTTAAATTTTGTAGAATATGGCAAGGATTGCACATTGTCTGTAAACTTTACCTTGCAAAATCTTGTCCCATCTACAATGTCCGTTCCTGGCCACATCCTCCTCTTGATTGGCGTGGTCGCCTTCACCTTCCAGCCTTTTAGTTTCTCTTCTATCTCCTCATCCGTAATGTATGCGGGCAAGTTCAAAAAGGACACCACCAGCTCATCGTTCCCTAGTTCTTTAGCCATGATTTGACAGTTCTTTATCTTTAGCCCGTCTATTAGTCTTTCTTTTCCATTTACATGAGACATTGTTACTTCATACTTATTCCCGTCTTTCATTCGACATCCCAGTATTGTTCCGCAAACTTCCTTTATTCCTCTCAGCAATTCCATCGTTGTTATTTTCCCTTCTCCACTTATTTCCACGTTCACCGTCAGTTCCTTCTCATATGTTCTTTTTTCAGTTCTTCGTTTAACATTCTGATTTCACTGTTGTCCTTTCTCGTCGTTGTTTGTATTCTTGATGTCGAAGCCATGTTGTCCGTCCGGTTATTTTAAGCAATATCCCCCAAACAGCTCACGCTGATGGGGGACAATAGCAAAAACGTTTCACAGAAACTTCACTACAGTCACTCACAAACTTTCAAACTTATAAGTCAACTAGACCTCCAAAAAAAACGATATTCTCTCTCAAGCACTCAGACGCCTGCTTCTCTTCCACTTCCTGAAACTCCAAAAAGGGGCGTGTGAAGCGAACGTGATAACCGCTAGACCACAGAAACTGCTTCAACGATTATCCTGCAAGGAGTAAACCGAATTTTACAGATATTCAGGGCACGTATTCGAATTTCCAAAATAAAGAATTCATGAAATTTTCTGTTACCACTACGGTAAATCAGAATGTGTCAATGAGCGTTGTTTCCGCCCGGTTTCGAACCAGGGACCTTTCGCGTGTGAAGCAAACGTGATTTTTTTTTTTTTTTTTTTTTTTATTATCAAAAATGTTTGTTTACAATATTTACAGTACAATCCACAGAGAACAATACAGAAGACACTAGACTAACAGAGGCAGGTGAACAATTCACCCCCTATCAAATTATCAACAAAGAAAATATCAAAACAGTGCTTTCAAAAATTATAAGTGATACCTCCACTCTCCTCTCGTGAAATTAACCCACTCCCTTCAACAAAAGACTCATCAAAATGTTCCATCCCATAATTAAACAACATATCTATGTGTTTACTGAACAGTGCTATAAAGATACTCCACACCTGAACCCTCTTTCTGTCAAAAGAAACATAATTCCTCCTACAAAAAATAGCATACCTCACAAAACTCAAAACCATATTCAACAAACACACATTAGCACCCCTCACATTTACCAGACACTCCAAATAACAAAAGTTCCTCCCACGCATACTTTTCACGAAATCTCCCCCCAGTTTCTACATAACATTTCCTTAACTTTACAAAAAAAATATTTTAAATCCTCACATTCTATAAACAAATGCATAAGAGTTTCCGGGAAAACGTCCACATACGTCGCATTCCCTTTCTATCTCACAATTAATTTTCTTTAGCACCACCTTTGTAAATATTCTATTATGTCTTAGTTTGAAATCATTATTTTCACACTCCTTACTATTATATTTTACATTTAAATTTCCCCATATCTTTTTTTCATCCAATTCCGGAAAAACTACTTTCCAAAATTTCTCAGCCTTCTACACACTTTTCCTACCATTATTCTATACAATCTTTTCACTGGTATACTAGATAAATGTACTTTCTTCTTACTGCTACCAATGAACAAATTAGGAAATACAAATAAATCTTCTCTTTCAACTTCACTATTTATTAAATCAACCCATGCTCTTGGTATACTATTCTTTATCTTGTCATACATATTATTCACTGTTCCCCTTCCCACCTCTTCATCCCATTCATTGATTATGTCAAAAATAGCTTCCCCAGGTAAAAATCCTGGAATTACCTCATATGTATAATCTTTTATTTGCCGTAGACCTGCACTCATAAATACTTTATTATACAAAACTTTTTCTTTGTTCTTGATTTTCTCATTCAGAAATATAGGTTGATTCATAATCAGGTCAATATGTCCACATTCATAATATACATTAGGCAACAACTCTGCCCATGCATTTAGCACCTCTTTATAAAAATCTGGTACCTTTTCAAACATTGCCCTTTTAAGCCCCATCAATAAACCATTATCCTCACAACCACCACTCTCCTCTAAGTAGACTCTAAAGAAGTGTTTCCAGCCATAATCTTCACTGTCATACAAATATTTCTTTACTGTTTTTATCCTAATAGCTTTTCTTTTGACACCTAAATCTACAAGTTTTAAACCTCCATCCACATAGTCAGCAATCAATGTTTTCTGAGATATTCTCACTCCTTTACCATCCCATATAAAATTTGACACCACATTATTCAATTCATTTAGGACCCACTCCGGCATGTCCAGGACTCCCAAAACATACACAAATTTGGATAATACCAAAGCATTTGCAACAATTACTTTCCCTTGTAACTTTAGTTTTCTATTTTTCCAGAAATTCAACGTTAGCTTGACTTTATTAAGGATCCCAGTCCAAGTTATATCTTTTGCCTCTTTCTCCTTTACACCAATGTTTACTCCCAGCACTTTAATAAAATCCGTTGCGCTCTTGAATGGAATCTCACACCCGTTTACATTGATATCCCCAACAAACATTATTTCAGTCTTCTCTATATTAACTTTAGCACCCGATGCCTTGCCATATATATCTATGATCCCCATAATGCTTCCAATACTTTCTATATCCTTCACAGTACAAGTAGTGTCATCAGCGTACTGATGTACAACACTGACACCACCACCTGGGATTCCAACACCCCTTACTTCTTTATTACTATTTATCAATGTAGCTAACGGTTCTGTAGAAACACTGTACAGCAGAGCTGACAAAGGACAGCCCTGCCTTACTGACCTCTCCACAGGGAAAGTATCTGTTAACACTCCGTTACATTTAACACAACTTTTAGCCCCCACTATACAACAGGTTGATCCAAGATACAAACTTTGGCCCAAACCCAAACCTCTCCAAAGTCTGTAATAAAAAGCTGTGCTCCACTCTATCGAAAGCTTTGTTAAAGTCCAAACTTAAAACTATACCACCTTCATTTTTCATTTGATTAACAACATCCCTAATTGTACAAATGACATCTGCAATATCTCTTCCAGGTATGCCGTAGGCTTGTGTTGATTCAATAATACTCCCAATCACCTTTTTCATCCTATTCGCTAACACTTTAGTCAGTATCTTATAATCCGAATTTAGAAGGCTAATAGGCCTATAATTTTCTAACTTTAATCTACTGCCCCTATTTTTGAATAAGATCGTTAACATTCCAGTTGACATAGACTCAGGGATTTCCTTATTCTCTTCCATATAATGAAACACCCTCACTAAAATGGGTGCCAAAATATCTACAAAGACTTTATAGAACTCATTTGTTAAACCATCCAAACCCGGACTTTTATTACCTTGCGTGCTAACAATTGCTTCCTTGATTTCCATAATCGAAATCTCTTCATCACACATCATTCTATCTGCCTGCGATACTTTGGCACTAATTGTATCCAACACTTTTACAACACACACTTTATCTACATCATTCTTTTTGTAAAGATTTCTGTAAAAGGTTTCAACTGTCTCTAAGATCCCAACAAAATCGTTTACCTTTACACCTCTTTCATCTTCCAACTCTACAATGTAACTCTTAGTTTGTTTTCTTTTTCCAGACCCCAAAAAAAGGATGTACATTTCTCTCCCTCCAAAGCGTACTGTGCCCTGCTCCTAACAATAGCACCCAAACATTTATTTTTTCATAACGACCCAGCTCTGCATGGATTTTCAAATAATTCACAACATCATAGTCTGGATCCGTATCAGCCTTTTCAAGTTCATGCAACATCCTATTCCTAAGCATTATTTCTTTCTGCTTATCTAAACGGTTATGATTTTTTGCGTACCTAATACTCCTATTTTTTTACTTTTACTTTCACTTCCTCCCACCATAAACACACATTCTCTTTTAACAGTACATTAGACATTTCATCATTAATACATTCAACAATTTCATTTCTATATCCTTCCTCCTTTAACAGACTGGCATTTAAACACCAGACACCTCCCCCTCTCCTCTCCACACCAAAACCCATTTGAAATGACATTACTGCATGATCACTATATGCTGTAAAGGTATATGACACCTTCTTAACATTCTGCACCAATTCTTGTTTTGCTAGACATAAATCAATTCTGCTTTGTTTTAATTCCTTTAGAACCACCTGCCTTCTAGAGAATACTCTTCTGTTTGGATTTTCAGCCCTCCATATATCTACTAGATTCTCCTCATTCATAAGTTTCCATAATGCATTTCTAGAAGAGTCATATCTGAATTTAGCACAACTAGAGGCATCCATTCTACTACACCTCACATTAAAATCTCCTATCAGTATACAGTTTTCTGAGCACAGTGTTTTTAATTTGTGAAACATTTCTCTCCTTTCAGATTCAATGTTTGAAGCATAAACATTAATTAAACGAAAAACTACATTTTGAACTTCAAATTCAATTACAATAAGTCTGCCATCATTGTCAGCATATATTTCTTTTACATTTTGCACCACATCATTTTTTATCAAAATAGCCACACCACATGTTTTATCCCCTCCATGACTACAAAAAATTAAATCTGACCATTTACTCTTAATCTCCTGCATTTTGGAGTCTGTCCAATTGGTCTCTTGAAAACACAACATGTCTGCCTTAACAGACACTAATACATCCCAGTATTGTTCCGCAAACTTCCTTTATTCCTCTCAGCAATTCCATCGTTGTTATTTTCCCTTCTCCACTTATTTCCCACGTTCACCGTCAGTTCCTTCTCATATGTTCTTTTTTCAGTTCTTCGTTTAACATTCTGATTTCACTGTTGTCCTTTCGTCGTCGTTTGTATTCTTGATGTCGAAGCCATGTTGTCCGTCCGGTTATTTTAAGCAATATCCCCAAACAGCTCACGCTGATGGGGGACAATAGCAAAAACGTTTCACAGAAACTTCACTACAGTCACTCACAAACTTTCAAACTTATAAGTCAACTAGACCTCCAAAAAAAACGATATTCTCTCTCAAGCACTCAGACACCTGCTTCTCTTCCACTTCCTGAAACTCCAAAAAGGGGCGTGTGAAGCGAACGTGATAACCACTACACTACAGAAACAGCTGCTTGATTTTTCTGCAAGGAGTAAACCAAATTTTACAGATATTCATGGCACGTATTCGAATTTCCAAAATACAGAATTTATGAAAATAACTGTTCTTTGTTGAAAGTACAGTACCTACTGCATGTGTCAAAGAGCACTGGTTCCGCCCGTTTCGAAGACCTTTCGCATGTAAAGCGAACGTGATAACCACTACACTACAGAAACTGCTGCTACATTTAGCTGCAAGGAGTAAACCGAATTTTACTGATATCCAAAATTAGGCATTTATGAAAATAACTATTCCCTTTTAAAAGTACTGTACCTACTGCACATGTCAAAGAGCACTGTTTCCTCCCGGTTTCAAAGTGAGGACCTTTCACGTGTAAAGCCAACGTGATAACCACTACACTACAGAAACTGCTGCTTGATTTTTCTGCAAAGAGTAAACCGAATTTTACCGATATTCATGGCACGTATTCGAATTTCCAAAATGAACAATTAATGAAATTTTCTGTTACAAATATGTAACTTCTTGAATGTGTCAATGAGCGTTGTTTCCGCCTGGTTTCAAACCAGGGACCTTTTGCGTGTGAAGCGAACGTGATAACCACTACACTACAGAAACTGCTGCTACATTTAGCTGCAAGGAGTAAACCGAATTTTACCGATATTCATGGCACGTGTTCGAATTTCCAAAATAAAGAATTAATGAAATGCCCTGGTTCGGATGGTGGTGGGTGCCCTGGTTCGGATGGTGGTGGGTGCCCTGGTTCCGGATGGTGTAAGAGCTTGTGGTGGGGGATATCCCCCACTGGAGGTCATGCCCATAGAGAGGGTGTTCCCCGGAGAGTGGGTGAAGGCTATCACTACCTGGTAACCCAAAATAATACCAGGCCCACAGCTGGACATAGTGCAATTTCTGAGAATTTTTGGACTTAGTCATTTTTCAAGAAAGCTCTGTCACTAACTTACAGTGATGTTTAAAATGTCCAGTGGCGCCCTCTTGTGGAACATCCCGGGTGGGGGGGTGTGTGAGAGGGGGTATGGGTTAGGGTTAGGGTTGAAAAAAAAAACTGACGAATCTGATATGCACTGGCACAGGCAAAACTTTAAACAAATGGTAAAAACCTAGTATAAAATACCTCAATTAAGAACAGGGGAGGGAAAAAAGAAAAAAGAGGGGGGGGGAAAGAAGGAAAAATAAAAATATATTTACAAACAGATTACCCGGAAGATAAACCTAGGTTTGCAACCCAAGATGCAATCCCTAAGGGATAGAAGCCAAAACCCAAGGTCAAGACCACCAGCCTGAAATTAGGATGGTCATAGACATACAGGGGGTTGAAGTTCGGCACACCAGCTCCAAGAGTTAGGGCCAAACGGGGGTGATATAAGGGTCAAGAGGGTATAAGGGTTAGAATTAGATGAGGGGGTATGAAAGTTAGATAAGGGGGTATAAGGGTTAGGGTTAGATAAGAAGGTATAAAGGTTAAGGTTAGATAAAAGGGTATAAGGGTTAAGGTTAGAACTAAGGGGATGTAAAGGTTTAATAAAGAAATATAAAGGGTAAACTGAGGGTTAGATAAGGGGATGTAAAAGGTTTGGGTAGGTAAGGGGTATCAAGGTTAGGGTTAGATAAGCAGGTATAAGGGTTAGGGTTAGATAAGGGGTATAAGGTTAAGGTTAGAGCTAAGGGGATATAAAGGTTACATAAAGGGATACAAAAGGTTAAGGTTAGGATTATAAGGGAGTATAAGAGTTAGGGTTAGATAACGGGGTATCAAGGTTAGGATTAGGTAAGCAGGTGTAAAGGTTAGGGTTAGATAAGGGGATATAAAGGTTAAGATCAGAACTAGAGGGGTATGAGGATTAGATAAAGGGATATGAGGGGTTCGGGTAGGGGTTAGGTAAGAAAGGTGCAGAGATTGAGGTGAAAATGGAAAAATAAGGGTTGGGACCTAATAACCAGGGGTTGGGGTTAAAGTTAGGATCAATCCAAGAATCAGGTTTAGATCTAGGGTCTAGGGGTTAAGGTTAGGCATGAGGATCTATAAATTAGGGTAGATAATTAGGATTTTAGAATTAGGGGTTGAATATAAGGGTCTAGGATAGGGGATCAGGATTTCGAGGAGTAGAATTTCAGGAGTGGGGAACCGCCCGACAAACACACAAATAAAAAGTACCGATACAGGGCAATAATAAGTGCTACTACACAAAGGCAAGACCACAATAGACGGATCAACGTCCCACACTGAGTGTAAAAATAAGTGCTATTGAATTAAGATAAGTGCTCAAAAAATATATGCCAAAGAAAGTCAAATAAAACCACACCACACTAAAAGATGCAGAAAATTAATGTACATAAAATAAATATCATCATAAATGTTAAAAAAACATATAAAAATAAACGTAAATCATAAATAAACAATTAAAAAAAGACGTACATATAAAAATAAGTGCTTTGATAAATAAATAAATAAATAAATAAGATAAACAAACATACCCCACTAAATATGCAAGTGCTTTAAACTCAAAATAAGTGCTATGGGGGTATATATAGAAAGATAAAACCACACCACACTAAATAAATAATAATAACATAAATATAATCCTATGAATAAAATAAGTGCCATAATATTGATCATAAGTGCTAGAAAATATATGTAAAAATAAATAAATTATAAAATTATTTGATAAACGAACATTTATCTTGGGCGGTTCTCCCACAGCCCCCCCACCATCCTATCCCTAAGCGAAACCCCACTCATCCAATCCCACTGGAGATGGCACCTCTCATCAGGTAAGTAAGCCAGAATAAATTTAATATTTTTCATTCAGGCCCTTGGGATCTATTGTTTGGAGGCGCCCAATCCAAATTCTTTCCATCCCCTGTCGTTGTTTCCTAGACCAGCCCCCGTTTGTCTCCAGACCAAAGATTTTCAAATTATCACTGGCATGAAGGCTAAAATGTAAATACAACCCCGTGCTCTTATTACCTTTTGCCATATTGTATAGGTGTTGTTTTAGTCTAGCCTGTAGTGCATTCTTGGTTTCTCCTATATACATTTTTTTGGCACAATTTGCACTTGATTACATAAATCAAGTTTGTCGTTGACAATTCGATTCTCTGTCTTATAGGAAACCCCAAACCCGAGAAGGCATTAGTAATATATTTTGGTCTCTCCAGGTATTTTTCCAATTTATTAGGTACCTCTTTCTGCCGGAAGGCAGAGTGGACTAATTTATCCCCAAGGTTTTTATTTTCCTATATGCTGAGATTATTCTACAATTCAACAGCCCCTCCACCGCTTGTTGCGCTTCCCGGAAGTTAGACCTCAACGTCCTGCTAAGTCCACCCAGACTCCCAGAGTATGTAGCAACAAATGGTATCAGATTATGTGTTTCTGCTGTTTTGTTGTAACCCTCTTCCCTTCCAAATAATTTTCCTACCTCTGCTTTTATCTCCCTAAGGAAATGTTTTGAATATCCCCCGTGGCCCCAAAGCTCCAAAGAGAATGGTTGTTGCCTCCTCCACATGCTCACCCAATGTACAAATTCTGTTGAACCGGATCAACTGGGATTTAATTATCCCTCTAAAGGTATGTTTTGGATGATAACTTGCCTTATGTAGCAAAGCATGCCTATCTGTCTCCTTAAAGAAGACTTTAGTAGCCAATGATTTAGTCTGCCCCTCCGAAGGTACAAAGAAAACCTGAGTGTCTAAAAACTCTAGTTTTTCTCTTTGTATATTGTGGGATATTGTAATTGCAGGATGATGTGTATTTAGGGATTCCAAGAAACACTCAAACTCCCTCAGAATTCACCCAAATCCCAAAGATGTCATCCAAATACCTAAGATACAAAGAGGGGAAGGGTCTGACACTTCACAAACACTGTCTCTTCCCAAAAACACATATATAGGTTGGCAAAGGCTGGAGCAAACTTCTTCCCCATGGCCGTTCCATGGATCTGAAGGTAAAACTTATCATTAAAATTAAAATCATTCCTCAATAAACTCAACTCCAGCAACTCTAAGATTTCTTTATCCGGGCGCTGAGGGTCAGGAAACCTATCAAAGGCCCGTTTAACTGCCCGCAGTCCCAAAGGGGTATCAATATTTGTATATAGTGAGTTGATGTCTATTGAAAATAAGAACGCCCCCAATGGTAGTTCAAGACCTTTAAGTTTACCAACAAAATCATATGTGTCTTTTACATAGGAAGCATGCTTCTGTGATAGTGGATTGATGAAATAATCAATATATTCAGCAATTCGGTATGATTCCGATCCACAGTCACTAACAATTGGGCGTCCACTCGGGATCTGAAATGGCACCCGACCACTCTTCCAAAGGTTTATGGATTTTTGGGAGGAGATAGAATTGTCGCGGTCTTGGTACATCTGGGCCCAGAAGATAGGTATATTGCTTTGGAATAATAAACTTTTTTTCAAGCAATTCCAACAATATCATCTTAATCATGTTTTTGGTCTCAGATTGAATAGAGTGATCTAATGCGACATAATTTTTGGGGTTATTCAGTTGTCTATTAGCCTCCAATAAGTACTGTACTCTATCCATGATTACAATCTGTGATCCTTTATCTGCCGGCTTAATAACTATATTCCGGTTTGACCCCAACAATTTGATGGTTTCTGACTCCAATACCGTCATATTCCCCCAGTTACCTGCCCAGGTCGGAAGCACCTAAATGCCTCGAGATCCTTCCTAATCAATGTTTGGATGGATTGAGATATTGATTGTATTCTGGGTTCCCAAACTGAGGGATCTGTAAACGGTACAAAAGGAATGTCAGTATCATAATTAAAATGATCCAACAATTTCAGCCTTCTATGATATGTGTGTAGGTCCCTACGAAGCTCCATCCGGTCTAAAATTCCGGGAGTGGGGGATAAAAGACAATCCCCGTTCCAATACATTTCTTTCTATCTCAGAAAGCATATATGAGTGTGAGAGATTAGTAATATTTGAATATGGAGCTGTATCAAAGCACTGTTCTCCCCTTACATGTTTAAATTATCCAACCAAAAGTTTAAGATGGTATTTCCTGTTTCCGGTGTCAATGTACTGGGTCCCGTGGCAATGTGTGAAACCTAAGTTTACTGATCTCAGGTAAGTAATTACATTGCTCTAAAATCTTTCGATTAAGTTGATCCAAGAATGACTGTTGCTGTTTTTCCAATCTATCTGAGTAGTTAATAATAGGCACATAGAGTGTAGCATTAGGAAATTTACTTTCTGCCACTTTCAGCAGTTGTTGTAGTTGCTTCCAGGAGGTCAACGCCAGCTGTTTCAACAGGCAGTTGTTTAGCCCTCCTGATAACACCACCTTCTCCACTGTTGGATGTTGTTCTAGTTTTTCTACTACTCCTTTTAGATGGTGGAACGTGGCGCCAGGGAAGCTATCTGCTTGCACTCTAGAATCGGTAAACCCAGGTATCCGTGAAATATTGGAGTCTCCAATTATAACAATTGGTTTTCTAATTGTAAGTTCCCATTCCAAAATTTTCCTGGTAGAATTTGGGTGTCTAACTGGCTCAAGGCTAATTGATCCCGGCCTCCTAACAGGTAAATTAATCACTGGGATGGAGGAGGAAGAGGAAGAAACCCCTGGGTAGGCTGCGGCCGATATGAGTGCCACTATTTTACTCTTACCTCGGCCAAGAGGAGAAGTCCCCGAGGAGAGTGGCAGCGGGGAAACCGGAGCGGGTAATTGGGACCGCCCTGGGGGCTCAGACAAGGAGCGTATTCAGGAAAATTCCGTTTTGTCGTCACTTATCATCATCTGTTCCTCCCCCCTCTCGGTTCCCAATCGCAACCTCATATGGGTCCCGCTCCCTTCCAACTCCAGGTCCCTCCTGGCCAGAGTCAGACAAAGAGGCAATAGTATTACTACATTTTACCACAACATTGCTATATAATACCCTCTCAGGGCCATTAACAAGAGCCTGCCTCACCTGTGTGTGTTTCCCAATCTCCACCCCCCTGGAGCCAGCCCTATTGTCAATTGATCTCCCGCCAATACTTGGGGTTTAGGGGAATATGTTTCAGCCATAACCGAGATGGTTTTCCCCCGGGGACCTAAATCCAGCTCTAAGGCTGGTATACTTGGGGGCATCCTAGAGTTTCTCCTCTTTAGTCTATTTTTACCCCACCCTTAACTAAGCCACTTGCTCCACTACCATTTCCCACTCCTACCACATTACTGGGGGCTGGAGACAGGACACCCGACAAGGGCGGAAAGGCCTCCATAGTCAATTTGCCTGGGCCTACTACCTCGCTAGCATTTGCCTTTGGGAGCATAGCCTGTAATGTTGCCACTGAGGACTCGGTAAACTTACGTCTATATCTTACCCTTGCCCAAGCAACAGCTCGATCAAAGCAGTTAATATCAAATCTCCTACCTCCTGTAGCCCTGCTGCCAGAACTGAATCATAGTGGTCCACTAAGATGCACATATTAGTGTCCATCCAGTGGTCCGTATTCTCTCTTACCAGCTCCAAAACGGTGGGATTGGGTGAGGAAGGTTTGATAAAAGCCGTAAGTCTCACCACCTGCTTCATCATGCCAGGCGGGAAAGACCTTTTAATCTGTAATTCTGCTAGGAATCTCTGCATGGTGAATGGCCTGCAACAATTTGAAATACTGTTTCGTTAGTTTAAGATCCAGGGAGGTTTTGGGGCCATCTGAGCCTAAAGTAGGTATATTCCCCCCCAGGGCCATCGGCTTTACCAAGAGGCTCGGACCGATTTCTCCTGGGAAACATCGTTTTCTCCTACCAAGAAAGGGAAGGGGAGGGGAAAAAACTATAATACACTATATTCCCCCAAATAAGTCTCTACCATACCACAATCGTTTTTAAAGGTTAAAAGCAAAGCAAAAGCAAAAAAATAAAAAAAAAAAAGGGGGAAGAAAAGGGGGGGAAAAAAATACAAATCACAACATTTTAAAAGACAAAACATAAAAACATTTTAAAATCATGAAGGTCCCTCAATATTTTCCTACCAAAGGAATTCTTTGGTAATGGTTCACTGACCGGAACGATTCTCTCCATTTAAAGCAGCCATATTTAGAGGTAGAAAAAAACTCTTTCACCTTAGTCTCTTTCCAAGCCTCCTGTTCGTTGGAGCTTCCTCTTGAGTGAGTTTAGTCCAAGATGCTTTCGTATGTAAAATCAATGGAGTTAAAATTGCATTCAAACAGTCAGTCAACCAAAAAAGGGGGTTTAAAAGGGTTCCAAAACAATTCTAAAAGAATCCTTCAGTCCAAAAAGGAATTAAAAGCGGCTTTAAGAACCCAATAAGGGAACCCTCAAAAAAGTTAAAAACAAGAAACAAACAAAGACCTGACGTTTCAGCTAGATCGCTTTCATCAGAGGTAATGAGTAAACCTACATCTGTGTTGATATAGGGGGAGCTGAGAGGGCGGATCCATACCTCCCAAGACATGTGTTTTGCCCAGTCCCGTCAATCTTCCCATTCTCCTCCAATCCACAGTCCTAATCAGGGTTAATGTTCCATCATTGTGCCCTGCTCAACAAACCAGTTAATGAGCAGTCACTGACACCTGTGTTAGTCTGGGAAGCTTTAAGGGGGCGGGACCATCCTTCCCAAAACATGTCAATTACTTGGTCCTCCATCAATCTGCTCATTCTCCTCCAATCAACAGTCCCAATTGGGGTAAGTGTTCAATCGGTGTGGGCTACTCCAAACGAATTAAGACAACAAACACACTGAAATAATCAGGTCTAAAAGTTTTTAAATACCAAAATAATGTATAAAATGCCAGGCGCGGGCTAGGTTAGGTTTGAAAAAAACAGACGAATCTGATATGCACTGGCACAGGCAAACTTTAAATAAATGGTAAAACCTAGTATAAAATACCTTAATTAAGAACAGGGGAGGGAAAAAAGAAAAAAGAGGGGGGGAAAGAAGGAAAAATAAAAATATATTTACAAACAGATTACCCGGAAGATAAACCTAGGTTTGCAACCCAAGATGCAATCCCTAAGGGATAGAAGCCAAAACCCAAGGTCAAGACCACCAGCCTGAAATTAGGATGGTCATAGACATACAGGGGTTGAAGTTCGGCACACCAGCTCCAAGAGTTAGGGCCAAACGGGGTGATATAAGGGTCAAGAGGGTATAAGGGTTAGAATTAGATGAGGGGGGGTAGTGAAAGTTAGATAAGGGGTAAGGGTTAGGGTTAGATAAGAAGGTATAAAGGTTAAGGTTAGATAAAAGGGTAGTGAAGGGTTAAGGTTAGAACTAAGGGGATGTAAAGGTTTAATAAAGAAATATAAGGGTAAACTGAGGGTTAGATAAGGGGATGTAAAGGTTTGGGTAGGTAAGGGGTATCAAGGTTAGGGTTAGGGGTAGGGTTAGGGGTAGGGGGTTAGGGTTAGGTTAGGGTTAGGGTTAGTGGGTTAGGGTTAGGGTTGGGTTAGGTGGTTAGGGTTGGGTTGGGGTAGGTTGGTGGTGGGGTGGGTTGGGTTAGGTGGGTTGGGTTAGTGTTGGGGTTGGGGTTAGGGTTAGGTTGGGTTAGGTGTTAGGGTAGGGTTAGGTTAGGGTTGGGTTAGGGGTGGTTAGGGTTGGTTTGGGGTTAGGGTTAGGTTAGGGTTAGAGGTAGGGTTAGTGTTAGAGTTAGGGGTTGGGTTGGGGGTTGGGGTTGGGGTTGAGAGTTAGGTTAGGTTAGGTTATTGGTAGGGTTAGGGTTAGGGTTAGGGTTTAGGGTTAGAGGTTAGGGTTAGGGGTTAGGGTTTGGGGTTAGGGGTTAGGTTAGGGTTAGGTGGGTGGGGGGAAGGTTAGGGTTAGGGTTAGGGTGTGTTAGGTTAGGGTTAGAGGTTAGGTAGGGTAGGTTAGGGTTAGGGTTAGGGGTTAGGGGGGTGAGGTTAGGTTAGAGGTTAGGTTAGAGGTTAGGGGTAAGGGGTTAGGGTTAGGTTAGGGTTATTTGGTTAGAGGTTAGAGGTTAGGGTTAGGTTGCAGGGTTAGGGGTTAGGTTAGGGGTTAGGGATAGGGTTAGGTTAGGTTTAGGGTTAGGGTAGGGTTAGGGTTAGGTAGGGTTAGGTTAGGGTGGAGGGTTAGAGGTTAGGTTAGGTTTTAGGGTAGGAGGTTAGGGTTAGAGGTAGGGTTAGGTTAGGAGGTTAGGAGGTTAGGGTTAGGGTTAGGGTTAGGTTGGGTTGGGTTAGGTTGGTTAGGGTAGGTTAGGGTTAGGGTTAGGGTTAGGTAGGGTTAGGGTTAGGTAGGGATAGGTTAGGGTTAGGTTAGGGTTAGAGGTTAGAGGTTGGTTAGTTTAGGTTAGGGTTAGGTTAGGGTTAGGTTAGGGTTAGAGGGTTAGGGTTAGGGTTGAGGGTTAGGGGTGGGTTAGGTAGGGTTAGGTTAGGGGTAGGGTTAGGGTTAGGGTTAGGTTAGGGTTAGGTTAGGGTTAGGGTTAGGGTAGGGTTAGGGTAGGGTTAGGGTTAGGGGGTTAGGGTTGAAGGGTTAGGTTGTTGTTTAGTGGAGCAAACAAGAGACATACACGCACACGCGAGAGAAGCTGAACAGTAGACTAAAACGTGATTGTGGGGGCTTTGTTCAAGCGGAATATCGTCGGATAGACCGACTTCAAGTCTGTCCATGCACTTAAGCCTGCTACTACAGAATGGAAGCGTGCTATGCAATCGTTGGCCGGCGTTCAACTGAGAGACAGCAGCCCGAATCATGGCAGTGTATGCAGCCTAACAACGGTGTTGCACCGCAGCTGGAGCCCTGGGAGAACCCTGGGTATTTCCAGTGTGTTGAAAGTGGGTTGTCCGTGGAGCAGCAGCTGGTAGACAAGGGTGAGCAGTCCGCGGTGGTGGATCAGCAGCTGTGGGACGAGAGTAGAGCAGCGCGGCGGCGACTGCGCGGTGCAGTCAACCAGTCAGATCGGTGGTGAAAAATTAAATCTGACCATTTACTCTTAATCTCCTGCATTTTGGAGTCTGTCCAATTGGTCTCTTGAAAACACAACATGTCTGCCTTAACAGACACTAATACCTCGCTCAAATTTGCTCATGTTTCTCAAACTGTTACCATTTAGGGATGCGACTGTAATCATTATGAATGTGTGCAGAAGTATAATCAGAGCCAAACAAGTCCTTAAAATCCTACTTTTTCTTTTTCCAAAACCCATCATCTCCCCTGGTTTTCGACAATGACCTCTTATTTTTTACAAACAACTGAAGATCCTCACTATCTATTTCATCATCCGTCTCTTTATTTGGATTTTTGGGGGGAGCGGCGGGGAAGCCTTTGAAAAGTTGGCGCTTTCAACAGTGCCCGTGATTTCAGTGGACCCAGCCCACTCTTTGGTGTAATTTTTACACAGGCTTAAAGCTGGCTCAGGCACCTGAGAAGCACCTTGCACCATCTCTACCTGTGTATGTCTTTCACCCATCATGTGCTGCTGTTCCACCTTGTCAGCAGCAGAGACTTAAACGGCGTCTCGGTGCTTTGCCAGGAGACATTACAGGCTCTTCAAGCTTATCTGCCACTGTCTCTGGAGTCACACTCTCCATGTCACTCTCATCCTCCCTCTCCATAGGCACACTCCCCTCTTCCTCAGACGTGAGGTCCATTGTTTGCAAAAGTAAGTGATTTTCTCCCTTATTACAGCTACATCTAACTTTTTAGGTCTGTCACACATTTTGCACACATTTCCTATGTTCCGACATTCTCTGGCATAATGCCCTTGTTCACTACATTTTGTGGCATGTGAATTCCGGACATTCCTTAAGTATGTGCGGCTGAATACATAATCTACATACCTTCACTTGATTGTCGTGGATTACGAAAATATTCAAATCCCTCGACAGTGTTAAATTTAGTAGAATATGGCAAGGATTGCACATTGTCTGTAAACTTTACCTTACAAAATCTTGTCCCATCTACAATGTCCGTTCCTGGCCACATCCTCCTCTTGATTAGCGTGGTCGCCTTCACCTTCCAGCCTTTTAGTTTCTCTTCTATCTCCTCATCCGTAATGTATGCGGGCAAGTTCAAAAAGGACACCACCAGCTCATCGTTCCTAGTTCTTTAGCCATGATTTGACAGTTCTTTTATCTTTAGCCCGGTCTATTAGTCTTTCTTTTCCATTTACATGAGACATTGTTACTTCATACTTATTTCCGTCTTTCATTCGACATCCCAGTATTGTTCCGCCAAACTTCCTTTATTCCTCTCAGCAATTCCATCGTTGTTATTTTCCCTTCTCCACTTATTTCCACGTTCACCGTCAGTTCCTTCTCATATGTTCTTTTTCAGTTCTTCGTTAACATTCTGATTTCACTGTTGTCCTTTCTCGTCGTCGTTTGTATTCTTGATGTCGAGCCATGTTGTCCGTCCGGTTATTTTACAATATCCCCAAACAGCCGCTGATGGGGACAATAGCAAAAACGTTTCACAGAAACTTCACTACAGTCACTCACAAACTTTCAAACTTATAAGTCAACTAGACCTCCAAAAAAAACCGATATTCTCTCTCAAGCACTCAGACACCTGCTTCTCTTCCACTTCCTGAAACTCCAAAAAGTGGGCGTGTGAAGAACGTGTGATAACCACTACACTACAGAAACTGCTGCTTGAGTTTTCTGCGAGGAGTAAACCGAATTTTAAAAATATTCATGGAACGTATTCGAATTTCCAAAATATAGAATTCATGAAATTTCGGTTACCACTATGGTACTTCAGAATGTGCCAATGAGCGTTGTTTCCGCCTGGTTTCGAACCAGGGACCTTTTGCATGTGAAGCAAACGTGATAACCACTACACTACAGAAACTGCTGTAAACACACTTTATCTGCAAGGAGGAAACCGAACTTTACTGATATTCATCGCACGTGTTCAAATTTCCAAAATTAGGCATTTATGAAAATAACTATTCTCTGTTAAAAGTACTGTACCTACTGCACGTGTCAAAGACCACTGTTTCCGCCTGGTTTCGAACCAGGGACCTTTCGTGTCGTATAAAGCGAACGTGATAACCACTACAGTACAGAAACTGCTGTAACACTTATCTGCAAGGAGTAAACCGAATTTTACAGATATTCTGCTGCACGTGTTCAAATTTCCAAAATTAGGCATTTATGAAAATAACTATTCTCTGTTAATAGTACAGTACCCACTGCACATGTCAAAGAGCACTGTTTTCCTCCGGTTTCAAACTGAGGACCTTTCGCGTGTAGCGGAACGTGATAACCACTACACCACAGAAACTACTGCTAAAATTTGCTGCAAGGAGAAAACAACATTTTAAAAATATTCATGGCACGTGTTCGAATTTCCAAAAAAGGGATTAGTGAAATTCTTTGTTAACACTATGGTACTTCTTGAATGTGTCAATGAGCATTGTTTCTCTCTGGTTTCGAACCATGGGCCTTTTCACGTGTGATGCAAATGTGATAACCACTACACTCAGAAACTGCTGTAATACTTATCTGCAAGGAGTAAACCGAATTTTACTCAGACACCTGCTTCTCTTCCCTTCCTGAAACTCCAAAAAGGGGCGTGTGAAGCTAACGTGATAACCACTACACTACAGAAACTGCTGCTTGATTTTCCTGCAAGAAGTAAACCGAATTTTACAGATATTCAGGGAACGTATTCAATTTCCAAAATACAGAATTTATGAAAATAACAATTCTTTGTTGAATGTACAGTACCTACTGCACGTGTCAAAGAGCACTGTTTCATTCGGTTTTGAACCGAGGACCTTTCGGCGTGTAAGCGAACATGATAACCACTACACTCCAGAAACTGCTGCTTGTTTTTTCTGCAAGGAGTAAACCGAATTTTAAAAATATTCATGGAACGATTACCGAATTTCCAAAATAAACAATTCAAGAAATGTTCTGTTACCACTATGGTACTCCAGAATGTGTCAATGAGCGTTGTTTCCGCCTCGGTTTCGAAACAGGGACCTTTCGCGTGTGAAGCGAAGGTGATAACCACTACACCACAGAAACTACTGCTACAATTGGCTGCGGGAGTAAACCAAATTTAAAAAATATTCATGGCACGTATCCGAATTTCCAAAATAAGGGATTAATGAAATTCTTTGTTAACACTATGGTACTTCTTGAATGTGTCAATGAGCGTTGTTTCCTGTGTTAAATGAGGCTCACCCCTGGTTACACTAGTGACTATACCCCGTAGCATCCGCAAAGGCGGAGGTGTTGCTAACATTTACGATAGCAAATTTCAATTTACAAAAAAAAAATAAACAATGACTTTTTCGTCTTTTGAGCTTCTAGTCATGAAATCTATGCAGCCTACTCACTCACTTTTTATAGCTACTGTTTACAGGCCTCCTGGGCCATATGCAGTGTTCCTCACTGAGTTCCCTGAATTCCTATCGGATCTTGTAGTCAGTAGCAGATAATATTCTAATTTTTGGTGACTTTAACATTTACATGGAAAAGTCCACAGACCCACTCCAAAAGGCTTTCGAGCCATCATTGACTCAGTGGGTTTTATCCAACATGTCTCTGGACCTACTCACTGCCACAGTCATACTCTGGACCTAGTTTTGTCCCATGGAATAAATGTTGTGGATCTTAATGTTTTTCTCCTCATAATCCTGGACTATCGGACCACCATTTTATTATGTTTGCAATTGCAACAAATAATCTGCTCAGACCCCAACCAAGGAGCATTAAAAGTCGTGCTATAAATTCTCAGACAACCCAAAGATTCCTTGACTTGCCCTTCAGACTGCCTCTGCCTACCCAAGGACGTCAGAGACAAAAATCAGTTAACCACCTAACCGAGGAACTCAATTTAATGCATACAGATGCAGTTGCACTAAAATTAAAACATCTGTCATAAGAAACTAGCTCCTGGTATACAGAAAATACACGAGCTCTGAAGCAAGCTTCCAGAAAAATTGGAACGGAAATGGCGCCACACAAAACTGGAAGTTTCCGAACTAGCTTGAAAGACAGTCCGGGTATCGAAGAGCCCCTCACTGCTCGATATCCTATTTTTCCAACTTAATTGAGGAAAATAAGAACAATCCAAATTTCTTTGATATGTCGCAAAGCTAACTAAAAAGTGCCTTCGCAAATGGAGGATGGCTTTCACTTCAGCAGTAATAAATTTATGAACTTCTTTGAGGAAAAAGATCGCATGATCTAGAAAGCAAATTACAGACTCCTCTTTAAATCTGGGTAATTCCTCCAAAGCTCCATTGTCCTGAGTCTGCACAACTCTGCCAGGACCTAGGATCAAGGGAGATACTAAAGTGTTTTAGTACTATATCTCTTGAGACACAATGATGAAAATAATCATGGCCTCCAAACCCTCAAGCTGCATACTGGACCCCTATTCCAACTAAACTACTGAAAGAGCTGCTTCCTGTGTTGGCCCTCCTATGTTGAACATAATAAATGGCTCTCTATCACGGATGTGTACCAAGCTCACTAAAAGTGGCAGTATAAAGCCTCTTGAAAAAAGCCGAATCTTGATCCAGAAATTATAAAAAAACTATCGGCCTATATAATCTTCCATTCCTCTCAAAAATTTTAGAAAAAGCTGTTGCACAGCAACTCACTTTCTTCCCGAAGACAAACAATGTATACGAACGCTTCAGTCTGGTTTTTAGACCCCTCATAGCGCACTGAGACTGCACTTGTGAAGGTGGTGAATGACCGTTTGTCAATGACGGTCAGACCGAGGCCTGCATCTGTCCTCGTGCTCCTAGATCTTAGTGCCGCTTTTGATACCGCTAGATCACCACATTCTTTTTGGAGAGATTGGAAACCCAAATTGGTCTACATGGACAAGTTCTGGCCCTGGTTTAGATCTTATCTGTCGGAAAGATATCAGTTTGTCTCTGTGAATGGTTTGTCCTCTGACAAATCAATTGTAAATTTCAGTGTTCCTCAAGGTTCCGTTTTAGGACCACTATTGTCTTCACTATATATTTTACCTCTTGGGGATAGGGTTAGGGTTAAGAGTTAGGTTTAGGGTTTGGGGTTGGGGTTAGGGGTTAGGGTTAGGGTTAGGGTAGGGTTAGGGTTAGGGTAGGGGTTAGGGTTAGGGGGGGTTAGGGTTAGGGGTTAAGGTTAGGTTAGGTTAGGGTTTGGGTTAGGTTAGGGTTAGGTTAGGGGTTAGGGTTAGAGGGTTAGGTTTGGAGGGTTAGGGTTAGGGTTAGAGGGTTAGGGTTAGGGGTTTAGGGGTTAGGGGTTGAGGTTAGGGTTAGGGGTTGGGGGTTGGGGTTGGGGTTAGGGTTAGGGTTAGAGGTTAGGGGTTAGGGTTAGGTTGTTGTTTGGCGGAGCAAACAAAGAGACATACACGCACGCAGGAAGGCAGGAGGGAGAAGCTATGAACAGCAGACTAAAACGTGATTGTGGGCTTTGTTCCAAGCGGAATATTGTGCGGATAGACCGACATTTCAAGTCTGTCCATGCACTTAAGCTGCTACCATACAGAATGGAAGCGTGCTATGCAATCTAGCCGGCGTTCAACTGAGAGACAGCAGCCCGAATCATGGCAGTGTATGCAGCCTAACAACGGTGTTGCACCGCAGGAGCCCTGGGAGAACCCTGGGTATTTCCGTGTGTTGAAAGTGAGTTGTCCGTAAAGCAGCAGCTGGTAGACAAGGGTGAGCAGTCCGCGGTGGTGGATCAGCAGCTGTGGGACGCGAGTGAGCAGGCGGCGAGCGACTGCTCGGTGCAGTCAACCAGTCAGATCGGTGGTGAACCATGCTCGGAACCGAGGGAGCAAGTCTGCGTCATGGTGACTTCCACGGGAGAGCGAGTGATGAAGGCGGTGTGTCCTCCAGAATTGAAGGTTGGAGGAATGGAATTTTGACTGAATATGAACACTTTGCTATGGGTAAAAACCCTTCAGTTAAACAAATTGACCAATAGGTGAACCAGTCTATCCAGAGACGACAATTCCTCCGCTTATATGTCAGAGGGCAAGGCCGATGAAGGACTGTGTTCTCTGGATAACTACAGACGTGTCTGAGTGGTATGGTGTGAATGTGAAGACCGTTGTTTGGCACCATCCACATTAAAAATGTACCGAGCTGATGTTCGAAGTTTCCTGAATTATCTTATTCAGTTCCGACCAAAAGGTCTGCAGGCTAAAGCCAGTGGAATTCGAAAGGTGTTACTCTGCTTGGCAAAGATGGACAGGGATTCGTGGCAGAGCCAGGCAACACACAGGGCAAAAATTCCTGCAAACGGTGCAGGGACGAGGTGCTCAGCGCTGCGAGAGTTAAGGGTTTGTTGAGCTAAGTAATCAGCTATTCCTTCGGGTTCTCAGTAGGCTGGAGGTCCGAGCCACCTGCGCTGATAGACGTGAGGTTTGCGGCTCTCATGTCCAGCCGGTTGGCCATCTTTAATGGCACTCGACGATCCCCAGTCACCACCTTCAGTGAGAGGGAATTTACTGAAGTAACCCGGAAAGTGGGGTTATCAGATGTGCATTTCAAGCCACAAAACGAACTATAGCGGTGAGTGCAGAGTTGTTCTATCTGAGCAGGAATACACTTGGCTTAAAACGATTCCATCAGATCAGGCCTATCTGGTGGAATCACCTCAGACACAACACTCTTCTTTTTCACGTCTCTCGGTCAACGGACGGCAATCTCTGTGAGTATGTGGGCCAGATATTTGCAGAGTTTGGCATTGGAAGTAAAGTCACCTTCGGTACAATTCCGGGTCGGCGTTGCAGTTACATTGAACTTTAATCAAGGCTCGGTTACAGACCGGGGAACTGTGGCTGACCATGTGTCATTTTCTGGAAACGCATGGCACGGTACTACCGGTACCATGATTTGCCTACGTAACGCCAGCCGAGCGCGGTCACTAATTGAGGGGACAAATCAACCCATGATTCACTGATAAATAAAGAACATTTATTTGAAATTCACCCATGTCTTTGTGTGTCATTTGGTCCGGTTGAGAATGTATGGAGGCCTGAGGGTCTGAAATACCCAGGGTGTTATGGGGTACGCAGGTGCACTGAGCTGAAGAGACAGGCCGAGATAGAGGGCATGCAGGTGGGCAGGCAGGGTAGAGAGAGTAAGCCCAGAGGAATGGAGATATGGAGCTCCCTTGGTAACCAGTTCAATCACCAGGTACATGCTGGACTTAGTGCAATGAGAGAGAAGTATGACTCTGTACTTGAATTATATTGGGTTACCAGGTGACCTTGGTGGGGGTGTGGGGGCCCCCTATGGGGTCTCCCTAACCCCCTATGGTGGTCTCAGAGTGGGCATGTAGGTCTGTATACCCTTTAAAAAATGTCACACCTGGTAACGCAATTTTTTGAAAAGCTTATAATTCCCTCTTGCTGTATCCCATTGAGTTGGGCCCTTAGGATGGTGCTCTAAGGGTGGGTATGTAGGTCCTATACCCTTTAAAAGTATTTAAGACCCTTTTAAAAATTAACAAAAAGAGGAACATAGTGCATTTCTAAAGAAAAACATAGCCGATTTTCTACCAGTTTAAACATAGTCATTTCTGATCGTTTTTGAAAGCTCCATAAGTTGTCCATATGGCGCCTCATGGTGACTTTTTCCTTTACTGGTGCCATCCTATACCGGGCGTGGACATCTGTATACACACTATATGTCTTTAAAACCGATTTTAAAAAATGAGTCCTGGTAACCCAAAAATAATACAGGCCCACAGTTCGGACTTTGTCTCTGTAGCGAAATGAAAAGTGGGCACTGTCATTTTTTTGACCAATTTGTCAAAATTTCAAATAATGATTAAAAAATACTTCCCCGGGGCTAGAGGTCCCCAAATTTTGGCTCATACCCTCTCTCGTGATGGGCAACAATTAGCCCATTATCTAACCTTCTGTAAGGAACTTTTTTTCGCAAACTTAAAACTCGATTTTCTATTATAAATTGTTATGGAAAAACGGTTTAAATTAGATGGAAATGTTCGTCTGTGTGTGCCCTTTCGTGCAAAAACCCCCATCCTGATTGGAGTTGTACTTGATTTATTCAAGTTTAAAGTGTCCTACCGTGACATCGGAAAAGCCTTGAAACGGTGTGGAGTGACAGTAGTACCGGTCGCGATTCAGAAACCTGGTTTTTTGAACAACTGGAGAACCACATTCCGTCGGTGACCGATAGGTGGTTGCTACTCAGGCCGAAATAGGAGTGCTTTATGGACATTTTTTGAGGGTTGCTTGCCCCTCAGAACCATGGTTCCTTTGGTCCATTCCCCCGGTGCGCCTGATTGGTCGTTACTTTACTCAGGCCGAATAGGGGTGCTTTTTTATGGACACTTTTGAGGGTTGTTGCCTCAGAACCATGGTTCCTTTGGTCCATATCCTTCGGCGCCCGATTGGTGGTTACTTAACCAAATGCCTTCAAGGGCAGTACACTAATCTCTGAATCCGTATGAGTGCCTCTTTTTCAGGCATATTGACAGGAGTGTATATAGCCCTGGGGAAGCCTATGAAAGTACCAGGGGCATGGCTGGATCTGGCTTTGGGCCGTAGGGCGATTAGGGCCTATGGGTTTAGGCCTTCAAGGGCAGTACACTAATCTCTGAATCCGTATCAGAGTGCCTCTTTTCAGGCATATTGACGTGTGCTAGCCCTGGAAGCCTATGTAAGGGAAAACCCCTGATTTGGACAAAATAACATGGGAACATATTGTCATAGCAACGAATCTCACACGATTGTAATACCACCGAGCGGCCCATTTCCGGGCCAATCATATGGCAATTTTACGATGGCAATTGCCAATTGTTAACACCCAAATTTCCTTTAGATGACGAGCGCGCTCTCCACCGTGGATTGTCATACAGCAAATGATACCCAAGTCTACACCCAAGGGTCAGATTTTGTAAAATGATTTTTTTGAAAACTTATCACCTCTTAAAAAAGTGGTTTCTGGACCGTTTTTCGATTTTTTTCCGATTGTTTGTCAATTACACATGTATAAGAGCTGTATGAACATGTGCTTATGACGTTTTTTATTGACATCGTTTTTTGGGTTGCTTTTGCTTGTGCAACAAGGCATATGTTTTGTGCATTTTGAGAAATGATTTCATAGGAAAAAAGTGACATTGTCCAATGCATTGTCCAATGCTTTTTTTGTCAATTGTGAAAGTATTGCATGTGCCAAATCACAGCAAATATCCAGATAGATAGCTAGAGCTCTCCGCAGTGAATTTTCATATTGCAAATGTAACACAATTCAAGACCCAAGAGTCAAATTTTGAAAAAATGACATTTTTTGGAAAACTTTTCAACCCCTTAAAAAGTGGTTTCTGGACCGTTTTTATGTCAATTCACACATGTATAAGAGCTGTATGGACATACTTTTGACATATTTCATTGACATAATTGTTTAGGTTGTTTTTGCTTGTGCATAAGGCATATGTTTTGTGCATTTTGGAAGATGATTTCATAGGAAGTTAAAAGTGACATATTTGCTTGTGCATAAGGCATATGTTTTGTGCATTTGGAATTATGATTTCTAGGAAGTCAAAAGTGACTATATTTGCCTTTGTGCATAAGGCATATGATTTGTGCATTTGGAATATGATTTCATGGAAGTCAAAAGTGAGCATTTTTTTTTCTTTTTTTGCCAAATGCCATTAGAAATGGCTGCAAATGAAATGTCCAATTATTTTTTTGTCAATTATACATAGAAAGTATTGGATGTGCCAAATCAGGATGTTTGTCCGTTTGCCATGTACGATCATAGGAAGTCAGTTTCCAAACCCAAAAGTCAGTGAACCATGGTCCAAATGGCATTTATACTGCTCAAATGATATATAGCCCTATGTTAAGCCATTAATCAAACGCAGACGGTCTACTTGTCATGTATGATGAGGGAGAAGTGGGACTCTGTTGCTTTTTAACATTTTTAACAATTTGACATGCTCAGAATGCATAATTGACTGGCCCGAAGGATCTCAGGATGGCCGTGCAGTGACTGTGGTTCCTCTCCAACGATCACAAAGTTGTGTTGATTTCATCATGTCAACTTTGGTGATATTTTTTGCTGTTGAATCATATTGCGCGCGTTACATTTGCAATATTGCCGGGTCTACGTGTGCAATATGATTCAATGGGCATTTAGCATCGACGTTTAGGGCATGCTCAAAACTGCAGAAATGCATAATTGACTGGCCCGATGAATCTCGGATGGCGGGCAGTGACTGTGGTTCCTCTCCATTGCTCGTCACCCAGCAGTCGGGGCGTCCATCAGTCAATTAGATGTCATTTTGACACAAACTGATACCATCTGACACCAAATCCCTTTTACCAACTCGTATAGAAGCCAACTATCAAGAGACATATGTCAGAGAAGGCCCATAATTCACAGTGCTTTCAATTTTAACCATAAAAAACATAAAACACATGAGTTACGTTTATAGCTGCGGGTCCAGCTCTGACAATATGTGTAGGCCTATGTGAGGCGACCCGAATCCCAAGTTTCGTCTCGTAGCGTCTTCCGTGCCCGAGCAATGGCCTTAATTGGTGCTGAAAATCCACTTTCAGGGCGTTACTACGGGGTCCCTGAATGAGCTATCGGACAGAGACATTGGGGTCCGTCTCTATGGGCCGAGGCGGTTTCAATGCACCTAGTCTTGCGGGCTCTGGGACATTTCTACATGTCGCCATGTCCGTGATATTCAAAATGAATTGAACATATTGCAATGGAGGCGGTTTCTCAGTCTTGAGAACCTCAGAGCCACATAAATCACCGTGCACTATCGACTTGAGCTCTAGAACAGGTTTCTAAAATTTCGGAGCTCTAGGTCTGACGGTTCTTGAATCGTTTGAACGAAAGTAACTATTGAAGGCGGTATAAGCCCCTCTAAGCCCCACACTATGTCCCTATGGCCAAGCTGTGTGTGTGTTTTAGTTTTTTGCAAAAGAATAGACACACGTTGTCTTTGGGGTAAGGATAAACAGAATCCTGAATATGAAGTCTCTACCTTAAGAATTGACTGAATGACACACAGGGTTGAGTTGCATGATTTTCACTATGTGCAGGTTATATGACAATAGCTCTAGGGTGTTTTTAACCACTTCCGGTTGTCACAGGAAGTTCATACTCTAACACACATTGTCTTTGGGGTAAGCATAAACAGAATCCTGAATATGAAGTCTCTACCTTAAGAATTGACTGAATGACAGATGGTTGAGTTGCGTGATTTTCACTATGTGCAGGTTATATGACAATAGCTCTAGGCTGTTTTTAACACTTCCGGTTGTCACAGGAAGCTCTTGCTCCGCCACGTTGTCTTTGGGGTACACATAAACAGAATCCTGAATATGAAGTCTCTACAAGAATTGACTGAATGACAGATGGTTGAGTTGGGCGTGATTTTCACTATGTGCAGGTTATATGACAATAGCTCTAGGCTGTTTTTAACCACTTCCGGTTGTCACAGGAAGCTCTTGCTCCACACACGTTGTCTTTGGGGTACACATAAACAGAATCCTGAATATGAGTCTCTACCTTAAGAATTGACTGAATGACAGATGGTTGAGTTGGGCGTGATTTTCACTATGTGCAGGTTATATGACAATAGCTCTGGGGTGATTTTAACAACTTCCGGTTGCTCCAGGAACCTTAGAATCGACACAGGTAGACCTACACATTAGCCTGATGGATTGTTATAGAAGACAGGTTCATAAGGCATTCCATAACCCACATAGACTTCAGGTTGAATTTAGCAGAATAGTCAATGTATTCCTATGGGGAGAAGTCATTGCACACGTTTTGATCTAAACACCTTCTTTTCACTGTGAAGGGTTAATGCCACAGGGTCAAAGGTTATGCTTGCACAGATCGGGAGGACTCAGAAACTCCTGAGGTTGAATTGTGCTTCTAACCCTAACCGGTTCTCTCACTGTCAACCCCAAAAGCACTTGACATATTGGTGCAGGCATCATTTTGGGCCTAGTTTTCTCACCGTCGCTGCGCTCAGACCGAGCGGAGCTACGGTCCAAGCGGGGCATCTCGTTGAACTCGTCTCAGCCTAGAGATAATGGTAATGCCATTGCAGGCTCTTTGTGTCTTTAAGCACCGCACTGTGTCCTCCGTCCTTGCTGTGTGTGTGAGAGAGCTTTTCTTTGACATCTGATAGGTTAAATGACTGATTTACAGTTCATGAGGGTTGCCTAGTCACACATATAAAGTTGTGGGAAAGAGATCTGACCTTTTTAACCCTTCTAAAACAGCCCCTATGACACCATTTTAAGGCACTTCTGGTTGACAGCAGGAATCAGAACGTTAGGCTCTTATAGAATATTGAGTTTTTAAGTCTTTCTGGTAGAACTGACTTATTTACAGAGGGGTTGAACAAGTGTGTGTTGTTTCAGAAAATCACAGAAAATCACAGGAATCTCGGAGAGCTCCGAAACCTGCCTTAACGCACTCATCTGAACACGCTGCAACTGGATATGTAACTTTTTAGGGAAAGAAAACCTCCTGTTGTTGAATATCACCAATGTGTCATGTACAATTTCTCTGAAATGAACATTGGTAAATGCATGGTTCCTTTTCTCCTGACACCGTGAGGCTCATTGTAGTATTTTGATGTGAAGCCCGGTCAAATCAGCACTCTATTTTCCTGTTTGACTTTCAATCCCAGAAAAATAGCCTTAACTCGAAAGCGTTGAGGCCTCGATCCATCCTGTTCGGGGCCAACTGCCCATTATGCCAAACCCACGCAGACCGAAGTTTCGTCTTCAAATTATTTTCCATTTAGGAGAAAAAATAGCGTTCTTGTGATTGGTGATATATGCGGCATTTGCAATATGATTCCATTCGCCTCTTGTGGAATAATCCTGAACTGCAGAGAAAATGACCAAAATTTGGAACATTTTATTAACCTGTTGGGGCTAGAGGGGCAGTATTGAGAATTTTGAAAAAAGATGTGCCCATTTTTAACTGCCTCCCTACACCAACTCAGAAGCTAGAATATGCCATATTATCAGGTTTGGATAGAAAACACTTGAATTTTCTAAACTGTTTGAATGGGTATGTAAGTAAAACGCTGCTGTCAAACCCTGAGACAAATTCTGACAGCTAGATACCTGATGTGTTGAATTACCTTTAAGCCATGGCGTTGAAACATGCAGGGGCTTATTAATTGTTGAGCACTTCCTATGGCTTCCACTAGATGTCACCCAATCTTTACAAAGTGGTTTGAATCTGCTACTGTGAGATCTGACAACAAGAGCCTTTGGAACGGTGGTGACGATAAGACTTCCTGGCGCGCGAGTTCTTGTTGGGTACTCTCGTTCCAACATTTAAAAGAGAATGCAATCGTCCGCCTTTGAATATCATGTTCAAATGGTTGAAAAAGGCACTAATGATTTATATAAACGTTTGACATGTTTGAACGAGACGTGAAATATTTTTTTCCCGTCTTTCTTGAAGACAAGTCCGGGCGGGCTTGTTCTTAGTGCAAACGACACGGAGCTTTTTTGGACATAAATAATGAGCTTTTTTCGAACAAAACTACATCTAGTTAGACCTGGGATTCCTGGAAGTGACATCTGATGAAGAGAATCAAAGGTAATGGATTATTTACATAGTATTTTCTCCCGATTTTAGATCTCTCCAACACTTGGCGGTTAGTCTGTATGCGAAAGATTTTTCTTGGGCGCAGTGCTCGATTATTGCAAAGTGTGATTTCCCAGTAAGGTTATTTTTAAATCTGGCAATCCGGTTGCGTTCAAGAGATGTAAATCTATAATTCTTGAATGACAATATAATATTTTACCAGTGTTTTCGAATAGTAATTACGTGTTAATTTGTTGTGCTGATTGACTCGCAAGTTATTGAGGAAAGGAATTTCTCAACATCAACGCACTATAGTAATAACGCTGTTTTTGGATATAAATATGAACTTGATAGAACAAAAATGCATGTATTGTTCTAATCACAATGTCCCAGGAGTGTCTTTCTGATGGAGATTGTCAAAAGGTTAAAGTGCATAATTTTAGCTGGTTTTCTGCTTTTTGTGACAGCGTGTCTTTGAATAGACAAAACATTACACACAGCTATTTTTCAATGTAATTTGTCTAAAACATAATCAACTTTATGCTTCATGAAAGCCTTTTTGAAATCGGACAACGTGGTTAGATTAATCGGTGATGTTTATCTTTCAAAGGGTGTAAGATAGTTGTATGTTTGAGAAATTTGAATTATGACATTTAATTGTTTTCCAAATTTACGCTTCTTGGATATTTCACTGTGTGTTGATAGGGTGTATGAGCCAGGGTGGGACGCATCAGCGTCCCACATAGCCCATAGAGGTTAAACGGAAATGGAAGGTCCGAGAGACTCCGTTCGATGACTTCCTGGAAGATCCGGCTTGTGCCGACGGTCCGGCGGGATTTATCCGGACGAGTCGGACGTCTAGCTAAGGAGCGAGATATGCAATATGGACTTTCTTTACTGAACCATACGGCTTGGCACCTTCGTGGAGGTCCCCATGTATAGTCAGGGAGCTGAGGGTTTCAGCAGGGACAGAGGACTTGGAACACACTACTAAATCTGAGGACTGGCCAGGTATAGTGGGAGGCCGCAAATCCGTAGCCAGCTGGGAACGTATGCCAGCTAGTGTAGGTATAGGTGACTGGGTGCAGGCTGAGGGCTGTGAACTGTCTAACTGCACATCAGTGGATAATCTGGGTCATAAAGGGACGGGAGACAGGGCTAGAACTAGAGCAGGTGGTTTGGCATGTAACACAGAGGTAAAGCTGACTGCTTGCTGACTAGAGGCTGTGTGTTTCAACGAACAAAAGAGGGCAGATGCTGCAAACCAGTGGGGACAGATAACCCAAAGCCTGGCAGAGTGTTTGGATGGTAAGGGCCGACTGGAGCTGGAGACAGTGTGAACAATCGAATCGATAGGGAAAAATGCTATGAATTTGATAGGGAGAACGACGGCATAGATGCTAGGGAGAACGACTCTGGTAATGAAGGGAGTATGAATCTCGAAACTGACAGGGAGAATGACTCTGAACCTGACAAGGAGAATCCACTCTGAACCCGACAGGAGAACAACCTAAACCTGACAGTGAGAATAACTCTGAACCTGATAGTGACATTAGACTTGAACCATAGGGAGAATGGACTCTTGGACCTTTGGAATGAGAGAAACCTACGATTAACTGTCGCTGGACTTGGAGGAATAGTAGAGCGCTGGCCCTACTTGTGGAGGAACTGGCATCTAACTAGCTGGGCAAGAGCCTGATGACCCAGCACATGGGCTCAGAACCCTCCGGAGGCGGAACATCAAGTCCTAGGGTTTGGCCAGGAGGACTCCGAGGCCTGGGGACTGGCCAGGTCACAATCAGGCGCTGAGACCCCCGGTGCTTTATTCTGGTGTAGCTGAGGGAGCTCCAACAAAGGAGCAGGTAAAGACTTCAAGTGGGGCTTGACCAGTTGGGCCAGGAGCAGGAGGGGACCTGAGGGAGAGAGGTGGTTAGTCTTTGTGGCTGAAGTTTCAGAGACATAACGAACTCGGACCCGACTAAATCAGCCACACACAGGGAGGAAAAAGACAACTGCGACCAACGAGAACAGGCCCTTCGACAGAGGCTAGCGTGGTTCACACGACTGAGGAGTCCCTTGACTCGGCTAGTAAGAGTGATGCTGAGGAGGGTGTGCAGACCATGGTGTTGTGGAATGTGCACTCTTGATTTCACCTACTTTGGGAGTTCGGATTGATCTGGGGAACAGAAGTGATCCCGACGCCTGTGCTCGGGCCGGGGGCCTCCGGGAGAGGGACGTCAGTCAGAGAGAGAGGCGGTGGAAGGATCACACTCCCCTTTTTTTTTTTATATGTACGTTCAATCAGGGGACTTGGGAGCAAGTGAAGAGACCTCGTGTGGCATTTGTGGGTCATAGCCATGGTGTGTTAGAGCTGTGCACCAGTAGACCAAACAGACTTAGCTCGGGTGCATTCAACATAGTCTAATCACCTCTCATAAATACAAGTGCTGGTAGTGAGACGTCAATCTCCTCCACTTGGAGCCAGGAAGAGACTGACATGAATATTGTTAATATTAGCTCTCTAGTGTACATTCAAGAGCCAGCCGTGCTGCTATGTTCTGAACCAAGTACACATTTCCTAAGTAGTTTTTTGTGGCACCTGACCACACGACTGAAAAGTAGCGTCACAGGTGCGACAAAAACTAGGTTTTGTGTTAAGAAGGTAGAGCAGTGCTTTATTATAAACGACAGTTGAAATCAGAAGTTTACATAACCTTAGTCAAATACATTTTAAACTCGGTTTTTCACAATTCCTGACATTTAACCGGAAAAAATCCCTTTCTTAGGTCAGTTTGGATTACCACTTTATTTTAAGAACGTGAAATATCAGAATAATAGTAGAGAATGATTTATTTTCAGCTTTAATCTCTTCTATCACATTCCCAGTGGGTCAGAAGTTTACATACACTCAAAAGCCATTAAGAGTGCGTGCTAAATTGTTTATGGGTTAAATAAGTTTGGGTAGCTGTTCCAAAAGCTTCCCACAATAAGTTGGGTGCATTTTGGCCCATTCCTCCGAACAGAGCTGGTGTAACTAAGACAGGTTTGCTTAGGCCTCCTTGTTCGCTAACAATTTTTCAGTTCCCAAGCACAAATTTTCGATAGGATTGAGGGCAGGGACTTTGTGATGGCTATCTCCAATACCTTGACCTTGTTGTGCCCAAGCCATTTTGCCACAACTTTGAAGTAGCTTGGGGTCATTGTCCATTTGGAAGACCCATTTGCGACCAAGCTTTAACTTCCTGACTGATGTCTTGAGATGTTGCTTCAAGATATCCTACACAATTTCCCATCCTTCGCTATGATGCCATCTTTTTGTGAAGTGCACCAGTCCCTCCTGCAGCAAAGACCCCCACAACATGAAGCTGCCACCCCTGGCAGCTTCCACGGTTGGGATGGTGTTTTTCGGCATTCGAAAGTCTCCCCCCCTCTAAATAACAACAATTGCGGCAAAACAGTTCTATTTTGTTTCATCAGACCAGAGGACATTTCTCAAAAATGTACGATTTTTGTCCCCATGTTGTAAAACCGTAGTCTGGCTTTTTCTTGGCGGTTTTGGAGCAGTGGCTTCTTCCCTGCTGAGTGGCCTTTCAGGTTATGTCTGTGGATACAGATACTTTTGTACCTGTTCCTGTCACGTCACATATTGACCAGTCAGACTGGAGCTGTGTGTAGTAGTTTGGGGAGGACGTGGCAGTCTCTTGTGTGTGTGTTTGAATGTTCCTGTGTCTTGTGACTCCTGATCAGGAAACAGCTGGGGATCGTTGTTGCTGATTGGGAGTCATATATGTAGGAGTATGTTTGTCACTGGGGTTTGTGGGTGGTTGTTTTCACACTGCGTTTATAGCCTGTAAAACTGTTACTGTTGTCACCTCATTGTTTTTTCAAGTGGATGCTTTACTCTTTTTGGTAATAAATAACCATGAGTATTCACATACCTGCTGCGCCTTGGTCCATTTACGAAGACAAACCGTTACAGTTTCCTCCAGCATCTTCACAAGGTCTTTTGCTCTTGTTCTGAGATTGATTTTGCACTTTTTGCAAGAAGGAGACAGAACGCTGTCTCCTTCTAGAGCGATATGATGGCTCCAAAGTGGTCCCATGGCGTTTATGCTTGTCTACTATAGTTTGACACAGATGAACATGGTACTGCTTAGGGTTTGGAAATTGCTCTCAAGGAGTGAACCAGACTTGTGGAGGTCACCAATTTTTCTTTTTTCTGAGGTCTTGGATGATATCTTTTGATTTTCCCATGATGTCGTGTAAGAAAAACTGAGTTTGAAGTAGGGGCACGAAATACATGCACAGGTACACCTCCAATTGACAAAAATGATGTCAATTAGCCTATCAGAAGCTTCTAAAGCCATGACATAATTTTCTGGAATTTTCCAAGCGTTCCCAATAGCACAGTCAACTTAGTGTATGTAAAACTTCTGACCTACTGGAATTGTGGATACAGTGAATTATAAGTGAAATAATGTGTCTGTGAAACAATTGTTGGAAAAATTACTTGTGTCATGCACAAGAAAATAGATGTCCTAACTTGGGACTTTGCCAAAACTATAGTTTGTTAACAAGAAGTTTGTGGATTGGTTAAAAACGCTAGTTTTAATGACTCCCAACCTAAGTGTGTAAACTTCCGACTTCTAACTGTACTTTCTTCCCATCTTAGCTACTGTTGTATAAATATGTTTTGACCATGACAGTTTAAATTCAAGGTAACTCCAACAGTTTAGTCCTACTCAACTTTCATTTTCACATTATTTATTACAAGATTTAGTTGAGGTTTAGGGTTTAGTGAAGATGTTGTCCCAAATACAATGCTTTTCGCACGAAATATTTAGGACTAACTTATTCCTTGCCACCCACTTCCGAAAACTCGACCACAACTCTATCTTAAGTGTTTGCAGTCACATTTAAGTCCACTGCAGTAGCTGACATGTAGTGTTGAGTCATCCGCATAGCACATAGACATTCTGGGCTTTTCTCAAAGCCAGTGGCTCATTAGTAAAGATTGAAAAGTAATGGGCCTAGACAGCTGCCTTGGGGAATTCCTGGACTATCTGAATTGTGTTGGAGAGGCTTCACCAAGGAACACCCTCTGTGTTCTGTTAGGCAGATAACGCTTAAACCACAATATAGCAGGGGGTGTGAAGCCGCCAACACATAACGTTGGGCAGCAGCAGACTACTGTGACCGAGTAATGTCAAAAGCCACTCTGAAGTCTAACAAGACAGACCCCACTATCTTTTTATCATCAATTTCTCTCAGCCAATCATCAGTCATTTGAGTAGGTGCTTTGCTTGTTGAGATAGTCCTTCTCTATAAGCATGCTGAAAGTTTCTTGTCAATTTCTTTACTGTAAAATAGCATTGTATTTGGTCCAAAAACACAATTTTTTTCCAAAGGTTTACTAAGGGTTGGTAACAGGCTGATTGGTCGGCTATTTGAGCTAGTAAAGGGGGCTTTACTATTCTTAGGTAAGCGGAATGACTTATGCTTCCCTCCAAGCCTGGGGGCACACATGACTTCGAGTAGGCTTAAATGGAAAATATTGCAAATAGGAGTGGAAATATCGACTCGCGTATTATCCTCAGTATTTTTCCATCCAGTAGTGACGCTTTACTCTAGTACTGAGATGCAGTGCCTTAGACCACTGCGCCACTCAGGAAGGAACGAGTTACATTTCTTCCAGTCCATCCCTAAAATGTTTACCTAAAAGGTGGTGGGGTGGCCACTTTGTTGCTGTTTGAACTGCAGATTGCCCCTTTAGGCTGAAGCGGGGGAATGATAGAGGAATATGTTTTTTTAATGTTTTCTTGAATTACAATTTGAGACAAAGTATTATTGAGCTACATGGGCCTTACACAATCCATATTTGAACATGTTTGATATTTAAGAGATACTATTTTGAAAACTAGTTGCATCTTTTGAGTTCCTTCACTCCCATTGATTTTGGGGCCAAAATTGACCAATAAAATAGAAAGCTAGAGGGGACAAAGTCAGACAACATTTGGTTTGTTTATGGATCGAGGTCTATATTGACTTTGACATTCCAAATAACATTGAAATTGAAACCTAGGTTCCTAACAGGAGGTGTGAAGCTAATATGTCTGGTTTGGTCAATCCGACGTCGGCCGCTGTGGCTGTGTAGAGAAACATCTGTTCTTCAACGTGTCACGTCCTGCAGCCAGTGGAGCAGCTTCTCTTTCAGTTGGAAATGAAAAATCCAGTGGGAACCAAAGATTCCTCCTGGTCCCACAGGCCCTCACATTCCCTTGTATATATAGTGCCACGAGGCAAACTGCAGACTGGTGCTGTCCCTGTAGGTGCAACTGGAACCACAACGTAAAACATTTCCTGTAAAATGTTCAGTAACTTACTGGAAACTTTACAATTGGCACTATGCATTGGGGCAGGTAGAGTTCCAATGGCATCCGTAACCCAGATTCGGTCTGTCAGACTGCCAGGATAGTGAAAGCGTGATTCATCACTCCAGAGAACCGAGTTTCCACTGCTCCAGAGTCCAATGGCGGTGTGCTTTAACCACTCGAGCACGCCACTTGGCATTGAGCATGGTGATCTTAGGCTTGTGTTCGGCTGCTTGGCCATGGAAACACATTTCATGAAGCTCCCGACCAACAAGATATTGTGCTGATGTTTGCTTCCAGAGGCAGTTTGGATCTCGGTAGTGAGATGTGAAACCAAGGACAGAGGATTTTTTACTTTCGGATTGTCGCTGCAGAACTCAGCCTTCCAGTTCTGTGAGCTTGTGCGGGCAACCTAGATGTTTCTACTTCACAGTGCTTACAGTTGACCGGGGACAGCTCGTTAACAGGGGCTAAGTAGAAATTTGACTGAATCCCTTATATGACTGTAACTCAGCAAAATCTTGCATTTATATTTTTGTTCAGTATAGAATAAGTCAAGTTATCCCTCTGTCACAGATTGTGATTGATAGTGACTTCCTCTGGTCACTGTACATACTGAAAATAATCCCTGGCCCTTTGTTTCCAATCCAGAAAACAATTACATTTTTTGTCTTTATCTAAAGCACATTGGATATGAGATCAAAATGAATATGAGGCGACATGATAGAATGTCACCTTTTATTTGAGGGTATTTTCATACATACAGTGCACATTCAGAAAGATGTTATCTTGACTTCCACACATTTTGCTACGTTACAGCACTATTCTAAAATTGATTAACATATTTTTTTCTGCCATCGGTCCACACACAATACCCCATAAACTGTTTTTTTTAGAATTTCTGGTGCAATTGTATTTTGCAAATAAAAACAGAAATACCTCATTTACATAAGTATTCAGACCCTTTGCATGACTCCAAATTGAGCTAAGGAGCATCCTGTTTCCAGTGTGAATGATTTGAAAGTCAGCACACCTGTCTATATAAGGTCCCACATTTGACAGTTCATGTCAGAGCCTGAACCAAGACAGGAAGGAATTGTCTGTAGAGCTCCTAGAGCAGGATTGTGTCGAGGCACCCATCTGGGGAAGGGTAACAAAACATTTTGCAGCATTAGGCTGACCCCAAGAACACAATGGCGTCCATCATTCTTAAATGGAAGAAGTTTGAACCACAAAGAATCTTCCTAGAGCTGGCCGCCCAGCCAAACTGAGCAATCGGGAGAAGGGCCTTGGTCAGGGAGGTGACCAAGAACCAGATGGTAACTCTGAGAGAGCTCCAGTGTTCCTCTGTGGAGAAGGGAGAACCCAGAATAACAAATATCTCTGCAGCACTCCAAACAATAGGGTAACCTTATTGTAGAGTGGCCAGACCATCGCCACCAGTAAAAGGCACATAACAGCCTTGGAGTTGCGAAAGGACTATCAGACCCATGAGAAACAAGATTCTGGTGATGAAATCAAAATTAAACTCTTTGGCCTGAATGCAAGCGTCGCATCTGAGTAGGGGCCCTGGCACCATCCCCACGGTGAAGCATGGCGGTGGTAGCGCATGTTGGCCGGATGTTTTTCAGTGGAAGGGACTGCGAGACTAGGTCAGGATAAAGGAAAGATGAACGGAGCTAAGTACAGAGAGATCCCAGATCTCAATCACGGACTACAAAAAGAAAACCATCCCCATCGTGGACCAAATGTCTTGCTCCCAGACAGACTAATAACTTCACTTTGCTCGCTTTGAGGACAATACAGTGCCACTGACACGGCCGCTACCAAAACCTGCGGGCTCTCTCCTTCACTGCAGCCAACGTGAGTAAAATATTTAAACGTGTTAACCATACAAGGCTGCAGGCCGAGATGGCATCCCCAGCCGCATCCTAGAGCTTGCGCAGACCAGCTGGCTGGTGCGTTTACAGACATATTCAATCAATCCTTATCCCAGTCTGCTGTTCCCACATGCTTCCAAGAGGGCCACCACTGGCTCTGTTGCCCTTAAGAAAGCTAAGGGTAACTGAGCTAAATGACTACCGCCTCGTAGCACTCACTTCATCATCCATGAAGTGCTTTGAGAGACAGTCAAGAATATATCACTCTCCAACCTACCTGACACCCTAGACCCACTCCAATTTGCTTACCGCCCAATAGGTCCCAGACGACTGCAATCTCAATTACACTGCACACTGCCCTAACCCATCTGGACAAGAGGAATAACCTATGTAATAATGCTGTTCATCGACTACAGCTCAGCACTTAACACCATAGTACCCTCCAAACTCGTCATTAAGCTCAAAACCCTGGGTCTCGACCCCGCCCTGTACAACTAAGTCCTGGACTTCGGACGGGCTGCCCCCAGGTGGTGAGGTGTGGTAGGTAACAACATCTCCACCCTGCAGATCCTCAACACTGTGGCCCCACAAGGGTGCTTTCTCAACCCTCTCCTGTACTGCCTGTTCACCCACGCACGCTTGGCGCCTTTGCACGCCTCCAACTAGAATCATCAAGAATTTGCAGACGACACTACAGTGGTAGGCTTGATAACTTCAACAATGACGAGACGGCCTACAGGGAGGTGGAGTGAGGGCCCACGGAGTGTGGTGTCAGGAAAATAACCTCACACTCCAATGTCAACAAAACAAAGGAGATGATCGTGGACTTCAGGAAACAGGCACAGGGAGCAGCCTCTCCTATCCAATTCGGACAGTAGGGAGAGGGCACTGCCGAGATAAAAACGTACCCGATTTAATCTGGTTATACTCCTGCCCGAAGTAACTAGAATATGCATATAATTATTGGCTTTGGATAGAAAAACCCTAAAGTTTCCTGAAACTGTTTGAATGGTGTCTGTGAGTATAACAGAATAATTTTGGCACAAAAGCTGAGAAGATTCCTTAAGGAAGTGGCCTGTCTGACCATTTCTTTCCCTCCTTGATAATCTCTAACAAAAACAGGGGATCTCGCAGACGTGACACTTCCTACGGCTCCCATAGGCTCACCAGAACCCGGGAAAAAAGCTGAATGACGTAATTCAAGGCCTCGGAACTGAAACACACTATTGGCGTTTGCCAAGTGCTTTTCTATCAGAGGGCCATTAGACTGAAGGCTCGTGCATGGGGGGATAGCATGCTTTATTTCTTTCACTCTTCTTTGTAATAAAAAACCATTTCCCGGTCGGAATATGCCTTTTAACTTGAGGAAAATGGCATAAAAATTTATTTTAAACATGCGGTTGACATGTGCTTCGGTACGGTAATGGAATATTTAGAATTTCTTTGTCACGAAAAACGTGGTTGCTCGGAACCCTTATTTACCCTTTCGGATGTGTCTTGAACGCACAAACAAAACGGCTTATTTGGATATTACAATGGATTATTTTGCGACCAAACCAACATTTGTTTGAAGAAGTCCTGGGAGTGCATTCCTGACGAAGACAGCAAAGGTAATAACATTTTTCTTATAGTAAATCTGACTTTGGTCAGGGCTAAACTTGCTGGGTGTCTAAATAGCTAGCCCCTGTGATGCCGCGCTATCTCACTTAGAATATGTGCAAAATGTGCTTTCACCCGAAAAGCTATTATGAAAATCGGACATATCGAGTGCTTAGAGAAGTTCTGTATCTATAATTCTTAAAATAATTGTTATGTTTTTGTGAACGTTTATCGGAGTAATTTGAAGTAAATTCACCGAAGTGTTGGGTGGGAATGCTAGTCACATGCTAGTCACCCTAATGTAAAAAGCTGTTTTTTGATATAAATATGAATCTTGATTGAACAGACATGTACAATTATATAAACATAATGTCTAAGATTGTCATCTGAGAAGAATCATCAAAGGTTAGTGCTGCATTTAGCTGTGGTTTGGGTTTATGTGGACATTATATGCTAGCTGAAAAATGGGTGTCTGATTATTTCTGGCTGGTTGTACTCTGTTCTGACATAATCTAATGTTTTTCTTTACGTTGTAAAGCCTTTTTGAAATGTCGGACAGGTGGTTAGATTAACGAGAGTCTTGTCTTTAAAATGTGTAAAATAGTCATATGTTTGAGAAATTGAAGTAATAGCATTTCTAAGGTATTTGAGATAACGGCACACGGGATTCACTGGTGTTTTGTGAGTAGAGGTTAAGAGAGGTTAAGTTCCTCGGGCGTACACATCACGGACAAACTGAAATGGTCCCACCCACACAGACAGCAGGAGTGAAGAAGGCTATGCATGGCATGCTGTTCAATCTCAGCAGGCTGAAGGAATTGGACTTGTCACTTAAAAACACTCCACAAACTTTTACAGATGCACAATTCCGAGAGCATCCTGTTGAGCCACGTTTCACCGCCTGGTATGGCAACTGCTCCGCCCCATAACTGAAAGGCTCTCCATAGGGTAGTGAGGTCTGCACAACGCATCACCGGGGCAACCACCACCTCCAGGAAACCTACACCACTCGTGACGTCACAGGAAGGCCAGAAAGATCATCAAGGACAACAACCACCCGAGCCACCTGCCTGTTACTCCCGCTTTATCATCCAGAAGGCGAGGTCAGTACAGGGGCATCAATGCTGGGACCGAGGGAGACTGAAAAACAGCCTATCTCAAGGCCATCAGACTGTTAAACTTAGCCATCACTACTTACATTGAGTGGCTTAGCTGGCAAACATACTGACTCAACCCCTAACCACTTTAATAATGGAAAAATGTATGTAATAAATGATTCATAGCCACTTTTAAACAATGCCATTTTATATCATGTTATATACCCTTCGTTACTCATCTCAGTGTATATACTGTACTCTATTACATCAAGATGGCAAGATGCAGTAGATGGTATAGAGTACAGCATATGCTCACACATGAGTGAGTAATGTAGGGATGTAAACTTATTATATAAAATATGGCATTGTTGCGATAACGTGGCTAGTGATACATTTGAGTTACATCAAGGTATGGCAAAGATGCAGGAGATGGAGCATAAATGTATCACTAGCCACTTTAAACAATGCCACATTATATAATGTTTACATATCCTACAATACTCATCTCATGTGTAAATACTTTGTACTCTATACTACATCTACTGCATCTTGCCCATGCCGTTATTGCCATCACTCATTCATACATTTTTATGTACATATTCTTACTCATTCCTTTACTTTGTGTGTATAAAGGTAGTTGTTGTGAAATTGTTAGGTTAGATTACTTGTTAGATATTACTGCACGGTCGGAATAGAAGCACAAGCATTTCGCTATATCCGCATTAACATCTGCTAACCATGTGTATGTGGCAAATAAAATTTCATTTGATTTGATGATTTGATGAAAGACCTGCTCCAGTGCTCTCAGGATCTCGGAGACGGGGTCAAAGGTTCACCTTCCAACAGAACAACGACCCTAAGCACATATTCAAGGCAATGCAGGAGTGGCTTCGGGAAAAGTCTCTGAATGTGCTTGAATAGGATCAGCCAGAGACTGGACTAGAACCTGACCCGAACGTCTGTGGAGAGACCTGAAAATAGCTGTGCAGCGACGCTCCCATCCAACCTGACAGAGCTTGAGAGGATCTGCAGAGAAGAATGGGAGAAACTCCCCAAATACAGGTCTGACTTAAGCTTGTAGCGCCACATACCCTGTATTCCGGCTGGCAAAGATGCTTCAACAAGGTACTGAGTAAAGAGTCCAGAAAACTTGAAGGGATGTCCAGAAGGTAGTGCGCTCTGACCAACACATCACCGAGACTTCTGCCTGCCCCTCCAGGACATCTACAGTACCCGGTGTCACAGGAAGGCCAAAAAGATCATCAAGGACATCAACAACCCGAGCCACACGGCCTGTTTACCCCGGGCTATCATCCGGAAGGAGAGATCAGTACAGATGCATCAAAGCTGGGACCGAGAGACTGTAAAACAGCTTCTATCTCAAAGCCATCAGATTTCTGTTAAATACCCATCACTAGCCCGACTCCTTCCAGTTACTCCAACTCTGCACCTAAAAGGCTACTGCAGTATGTACATAGACATGGAATCCCCATGGTATTTTAATAATGGACCACTGGTCACTTTTATATTGTTTACATACCGTTTACTCATCCCATATGTATACGTATTCTACTGTTTTTTGTCAATACCACTTAGACAATACTTGTCCTAATATTTATATATTTCCTAATTCCATTTTTACTTCCCCAGATTTGTGTGTATTCTTGTGAATTGTAAGACACTACTGCACTGTTGGAGCTAGGAAGAAAAGCATTTCACTACACCCGAATCAACATCTAAATATGTTTGTACGTGAACTATAAAATGTGATTTTGATTTGATTTTGTTGTGCATTAAAGGTTTGAATCCTTTAAAGGTAATGTTCAGTTAAGTATGTATTTATATATTGGTTCTTTCCCTGTAAGCAGTCTATGAACTGTTCTTAGTCTATGCCACTCAGACATTGCTCATCCATATATTCATATTATTCTTAATTCCATTCCTTTACTTAGATTTGTGTGTATTAGGTATTTGTTGCGAAATTGTTAGAATATTACTTTGTTAGATTTGCTGCACTGTCAGAACTAGATGCATAGCACCCTGCAACACCCGCATTAACATCTCCTAAACACATGTTTTGACCAATAAAATGTGATTTGATTTGATACTAATGTTTTGAATCAGTCACTTCCTAGAAACAAGAATGCTATATTTTGCAGACAAACACGTTACTTCCTTCAGCACACTATTACAACAAGTGTGACTGTTTTCAAATAAATAATCAATATATCTTTTTTCATATTCGCTGAAGTTGTGCATTGTTTAACCATTGATGACTGTAGGTCATTTGGGAGACCTTAAAGAGCATCCAGGTACTGCTGGAATGTCTACCAATAGCATGTCCATCTTTTTGTGATGAATTACACTGGTCACTGTTCAAAACGAGAAAGGTATTAAGAAGAGAATAGTCTCACTTTATATTAGGGACTTCAAACACAACTTACTAATGATCAGTAAATGGTTTATAAGGATATTTATTTCGACATCTGATGAATGATCTTCAGAATATCACATACTACAAAAAAATGTATAAATGTGTGAATAACTTGCCCTTACAAAAATAAATATGAGAGTACACTACAAATCAAATGATTAATACTATTTACTAATCCATTATAAACTTATTTAGTGTGTTGCCCAATCTCCATATTCATACCCACACTAAACAGCTTCTGAGAGAGCTGTATCTGGTGTGGAAGCCCTGACCTGGCAGCATTGATGCAGTGAGAGTAGTGCTAGTGTTCCACCATAAACAGTATGTTGAGGTTGAAGCGTCTACAGGGTCTCTTAACTGTTGTGTTGAATAATTAATGTATACACTGTAGTAGTTACTCATAAATGTCAGAATACCTAGTTGAGTAACATTTCACAAATGTGGCCTTAATATTAAATGGTGAGCAAACTGTAAATGCACTTACAGATGGTTTATTACTGAATGTTATACCTAAAGTGTTACCCATAATTGCATATTCTTACATTTTACCAATAACTACTTACACAATACACACAATTTAGTTAGATCTGGACGTCATCTGATATCATGCAGTGTTGCACATTTCAACTTTAATAAACTTGATGAAGACGTTGTGTCACAATTGAGCCACTAGAGGGAGATGTTTAAACAACATATAGAATAGACTCATGACGTCCTCAAAATGTGTTATATTAGAAGGCTACTATTTGTCATTAAAGTAACACGGAACAACCACAGCCGGTATTTGGAGTACACAATCACATAATATTCCAGTATCTTATAAAACAAGGAGCCTTCTCTAGTTCATTCCAACAGCTGAGGGAATAAAATTTTAGGAACTATGAACGTCTTATCTTCAAAGTTAATAAAAGTTTAGCTGCTTCCTGAACCATGGATAAAAGAAAGCATAAATTATTGGATTCAAGGAATTAACAAGTGGCAGAAAAATGATGAAATATGATAAAAAAATGGTCAATTAAAAAATAAAATAAAAAAGTTCATAAATAGAGTTGGAATCCAACAAATTAAATAGTTGAAAACAACAATAGAAAGAGTTTTGCTGCTTTTGTCTCAGACTTATTAGCCTGTACAGTTTTAACACCAGACACACTGGCAGCCTCTAGAAAACACCTTTCTGGCTGTGATCTGGCTACACCACAAAGATTTTCACATAGAGTGTTATAATAATAGAGCACGGGACAACCATTATTTGTAATTGCGGTCAATGGATATTACCCCCAGATTGACCCCTTGTAACAATTAAACATTCTGTCAAAACACCTGCGCATTGGACCTGTACATTTTACAAAGTTTTTATAATTGCAGCATCGATATGATAGAACAAACACCAGGTAACGGATATACAACACATCATTCTTGTATTGTTGTTATTTTAGAGTGGTACATTAAGGTCACACACACAGCAACATAGCGGGTCAATAGATATCAAGACCAAATTACCCAGAGATAAAGTACGTACATAAGAAAGTACTGTGATCTGAAACACAGAAGATTCCAAAAACCCCAGCAGATTCCATTACTGCCACAGTCACTATGGCATCACTAATCAGTCCCACCAGGAGATCTGACGCAGCCAGAGAAAGGATGGAGCAGGTTGGTTGGAGTGTGGAGCTGGCTTGAAGCGAGAGATGGAGATGAGTGTCACCAGTAGGATTCAAAAACACTGTAACTGTGAAATCAATGAGAAGAAGATGTACAGTGTGTATGTTGGTAGAATCTTAGCAAAGCCTTTCTGCAAGAAGAGTTTCCGTCTTGAAAACAGTACTGATCATCTTTGTTTTCATCCATTTTGTAATAAAAAGGTAAAAATGGAGAGGTCCTTTTCTCCTGCTTGGTCCTGTGTGTGACCCCTGTCAGTTCCACCGTCTGAAACTCTGAGTTCTGCCTCTCTATTTATCCCTGAGTTACTGACAGAAACTCCCCTCCCCAGGATCCTCTGCAACACATAATACGTTACGACACGCACGCACGCACCTTGCATGCAGCGCACGCACGCATACATGCATACACACACATCGACACACGCACACACACCTTTACACACACACACACACACACACAAAAACACACACACACATACACACACACACACACACACACACACACACACACACCACCACCAACAAAACATACACAAGTGAGCAGAATTGAAACAAACGGTTTGTTAAACACATTTTTGTGAAAGCATGAGTGTAATGTATGACAGGATTGGATGTTGCTGTGCCCTTACCTAGTGTCCTTCAGTACTTGATGAGCGTGAGAGAAAAGGTACATTTACCCAATTGAGCATTTTAATGGGGAAAATAAAACATGGGTGATGTTTTTGTCACTCAAAGGCTATTTTACATGGGATGCAAGCTCAGTTTGACCCAAAATCCACAACCTCCTAGGACATGACGACTCACGTCACATGAGTGGCAGTGTGTAAGGAAAGTTGGGACAGTAGGGAAGTGTGATAAGCCATAAGTTTAAATTGCTTACTGTGTACGGGCAAATGCTATCAAAATTGTGACATTTCATAGGAACATTCCATAGACATTAAAATGTCCAACTGAACTGTTTTATTAATACTAAAAATCAAATTAAAATCAAAATGTTATTGGTCACATACACATATTTGTCAGATGTTACTAGGGTGGAAGCGAGATGCTTTGGTTCCTACAGTATCTAATAGTGCAGTAAGTATCTTAACAATTCACAATAATACACACAATTAAGAAATATATAAATATTAGGACAAAACGCAATGTCGTGGTAAGCGTGACAAGTAAACAAGTAGAATACAGTATATACACATGAAATACGGGTAAAATAGTATGTAAACATTATTAGAGTGATTAGTGTTCAATTTAAAGTCACCAGTAATTCCGTGTATATGTACATAGGGCAGCGTATCCTCTAAGGGCAGGGTTGAGTAACCGCCGGTGGTAGCTCGGCCTGGAGTGGCTATTGGATCTAACGTCTGATAGCTTTGAGATAGAAGCTGTTTTTGGCTCTCGGTCACTACGTTGAGACCTGTACTGACCCCGCCTTATGGATGGTAAGGCGGGGTGAACAGGACCGTGGCTCCGGGTGGTTGATGTCGCTGATGTTTGGTTATTCCACATGCAATTAAGTACTGCCAGGTGTCTGGAAGGCAGGAAATGTGCCCCCGGAGATCGCGTTGGGCAGACCGGCACTCCACCCTCTGGAGAGCCCTAAGTATTTTGACCTGCACTCTCAGTACCTTGTTGAAGAATCTTTGCCGGGATTGCAGGGTATGATGCTACTAAGCTTGGCAGACCTGTTGGGGAGTTTCTCCCATTCTTCTCTGCAGATCCTCTCAAGCTCTGTCAGGTTGGATGCGGAAGTGTTGCTGCAGCTATTTTCAGGTCTCTCCACAGATGTTCGATTAGGGTTCCAGTCCAGGCTCTGGCTGGAGCCACTCCAAGCACATTCAGAGACTGGTCCTGAAGCCAATCATGCATTGTCTTGGCTGTGTGCTTAGGGTCGTTTGTTCTCTTGGGTGGGTGAACCTTCGACCTGAGTTTGAGATCCTGAGCTCTCTCTGGAAAACAGGTTTCATCAAGTGTCTCTCTGTACTTTGCTCCGTTCATCTTTCCCTTAATCGTGACTTGTCTCTCAGTCCCTGCCACTAATATCCCCTTAGCACGATGCCGCACCACCATACTTCCCTGTAGGGAGTGCCAGGTTTCCCTCCAGAAAGGCATGGTTTTGGCATTCTGGCCAAAGAGTTCAATCGGATTTCCATCGAGACCAGAGAATCTTGTTTCTTGAATGGTCTGAGTGTCCTTTAGGTGCCTTCTGACAAACTCCGAAGGCCATTATGTGCTCTTTTTACTTTGTGGTGTGGCTTCCATCGCCGCTCCTAAAATATGCAGTGTTGTCACTGTTTACAAAAACACAACAGATGTCTCAGAAGTTTTAAGGGAGCATGAGAATTGGAATGCTGGCATGCTTTCCGCAAGTATGTATTAAACCGGTGAGGAATGCCTAGATAGTTAGCCCGGGGTGGGCGCTAACAGCATTTAAATCGGTGATGTCACTCTCTGAGACCCGGCTTTTGTGGAGCGATGGGTAAAGGTGCTTCGTGGGTGACAATTGTTGATGTGTGCAGAGGGTCCCTGGATTGAGCCCAGGTATGGGCGAGGAGAGGACGGAAGTAAAACTGTTACAGTATGTACCCCAGAGTGTTGTTGGAGAATGTAATGTTAATTTCTCTACCATAAGCTGCCTCCCGCATGTCATTTTTAGAGAATTTGGCAGTACGTCCAACTTGGACATACTGCCAAAGTTCTCTTAATTCCCACAAGCTGAGAACTTGTTGGCTGCTTTTCCCATCTTGTTGTAATGGTCAACATAGTATTTTTGCATGCTACAAACTACCACAAGCGTTTTCATAGTGGCCTTTATTAAGGTGTTTTTATTTCTCGCTGCCATGGGCGAGCTTCAGGAGTATCACAGAGTCACCCCAGACGGTTCTTGGAGCTTAGCGATGTGCAAGAGTAATTTATGACCCCGTGGTGCCAGGGCAGATCCTGATAAGAATCTCAGCCTGGGCAGATTCTGGACACAAGGCTGGAGAGAGAGGGTGCCATGAATCTTGACCCTTTGTCAATCCAAGTAATTCGTTTCTCTCTCCTAAGAGGTGAATTTTTAAGTTTATGTTTATATATGATGCTGTGTTTATAGCCCTTCATAGTCATGTTGTAAGTGTAATTCTATTTCCCAATTATTCATGTACATATATGTATATTGCATAGTCATAACCCTTATATCATCACCTGGTAAGGCAAACTGCAACTGCTTAAAATCTATTTCTGAACCGCATTGTTGGTTAACCTCTTGGGGCTGTAGGTGGGGACGTTAGCGTGCCACCCGTGAGTGCACTCCATCAACAGCAGGTGCATTTCAAGAGCGGCAAATTTGAATCCAAATAATAAGTCAAAATTCAAATTTTCAAAATACAACTATTTTACACCATTTGAAAGATAAACATCTCCTTAAAATCTAACCACGTTTTACGATTTTCAAAAAGGTTTTACGGCTGAAAGCATAAATTTAGAGTATGTGGACAGTACATTTACAAGAGTTGTGTGTAATGTTTTGTCAAGTCAAAGACAGGGTCACCAAAACCATAAAACCAGCTAACAATGATGCACTAACCTTTTACAATCTCCTCCAGATGACACTCCTAGGACATTATGTTAGACAATGCATGCATTTTTAGTTCTATCAAGTTCATGCTTATATCCAAAAACAGCGTTTTTTATGGCATTGTGGTTGGGGAAAATCGTTTTCCCTCCAATAACCGGCAGTCAAGTCAAGCGTCACAAATTAAATAAATTAAAATTAGAAAACATTGGTAAAATATTATATTGTCATTTAAAGAATTATAGATTTACATCTCTTGAACGCAATCAACTTGCCAGATTTAAAAATAACCTTACTGGGAAATCACACTTTGCAATAATCTGAGCACTGCGCCCAGAAAAAATACGCTGCGATACAGACTAGACGTCATGTTGGAGATCTAAAAATCGAAAATACTATGTAAATAATCCACCTTGATTCTCTCTTCATCAGATGTCACTTCCAGGTATCACAGGTCCATAACGAATGTAGTTTTGTTCAAAAAAAGCTCATCATTTGTGTCCAAAAATCTCCCGTCTTGTTGACATGAGTGTGGGCCAGCCCGGACTTCGTCATGAAACGAGGGAAAAAATATATTCCCGTTCGTTCAAACATGTCAAACGTTGTACAGCATAAATCATTAGGGCCTTTTTTTAACCAGAACATGAATAATATTCAAGGTGGACGAATGCATACTCTTTATAACGTATTGGAACGAGGGTACCCAACATGAACTCTGCGCCAGGTGTCTAATGGGACATCATCGTTCCATGGCTCTTGTTCGGTCAGATCTCCCTCCAGAAGACTCAAAACACTTCGTAAAGGCTGGTGACATCTAGTGGAAGCAATAGGAAGTGCCAAAATATTCCTAAGCCCCTGTAGTTGTCAATGGGATAGGTTTAAAGTCAATACAACACATCAGGTATCCACTTCCTGTCAGAAAATGTCTCAGGGTTTTGCCCTGCCAAATGAGTTCTGTTATACTCACAGACACCATTCAAACAGTTTTAGAAACTTTAGGTGTTTTCTATCCATATATAATAAGTATATGCATATTCTAGTTACTGGGTAGGATTAGTAACCAGATTAAATCGGGTACATTTTTTATCCAGACGTGCAAATGCTGCCCCTAGACCCAACAGGTTATGGGGCTTGGAAGTAAGTGTTGGACGTATTCGCCATGTTGATTGAACTAATACTGTTTACATGTGTGTATATTTGTGCCTTTACAGAACCACAACAATATGATTCTGGGTCATTCGGACATGCCAAATCATACAAACATCCTCAAATGGAAACATCGTGTTTGTCTGTGTGGTGGTGCCCCAAGAGTACACAGTGATGGGCCTAAACATCATGTTCTTAAACAGAGCACCATAGAGGACAGAACCAGACCAATCAGTTATAAGTATATAGGCGTGTAGGGAGGGAATTCACAGCCGACCGCTCAGATGGGTGAGGGCATACCAGCCAACCTTTTCACGTTGTCCTTCTAACCAGAGATAATGACCAACCTCCAGGCCTCGCCGGCTAGCCTCTCTCCGCCACTGGAGCGTCATCACAGCCGGGACTCCCCAAATGTCGCCAGTCTACTCCCCTGAAAGACACTAGAGAATACCTCCCTGTCCTGAATGGGACAACAGCTACCTGTTCAACAGATCTTTGTCATACCCCTCCGTCCTGGTAAGGTAGAGTTCCTTCCTTCCTTGTAGTGGGTGAAAGTTCTCTTCCCTGTTGGGTCAGAGTTCCCCTCCTTCCTGGTGTCAGAGTTCCCTTCCTTTCTTGAGGGAGAGGTTCCTTCCTTCCTGGTAGGGTCAGGGTTTTATAGTCCCCTGCCTTCCTAGAAGCCAAGTATGTTCTGACCCTCAAGTAGGTCTAGTGTATCCTGCCATGCTAGGCCCATAAGTTAGTGCCATGTCTGAAGTCTCCTGTCCAGCTCAGATCGCATGCGCCCTTAAAGGGCAGTCTAGCTTTAGCATTGATGCGGATATTGCCTGTAATCCCATGGCTTCTGGTTGGGATATGTACGCACGGGTCATTGTGGGGACGACGTCTTCGATCGCATGCAATAAGCCGATGATGAGGTGACCCTCCCTCAATCCTTTGGATGAATGACGGTACATATTCCAGTCTGTGTTAGCAAAAACAGTTCCCTCCGTAGCGTGAGCTAATCGCGAATCTGACCACTTCCTTAGGCTGTCACTGGTACTTAGATGCTTTAGTTTTCTTTATCAGTCCTGGGCCTATCATTCTTTGACTGAAGTTGTAAGGCAGAGATTTCCGAGTTGCTAAAATATTAGTTCAGCTAATAACAGGCTATAACTAGCAATGCAAATGACTTTCTGAGATACGAGTAATATAACTACAAAGATCATGGATGTAATGTTATCTAGCAAGCCAGCAATGTGACTACCTTTTGACAAAATTAGAAATGTATACTATCGTAAATTTTACTTGCTAGACTCTTGCAACCATTTATAGCACATGGACTGAGTGCAGATAGCATACACTCATGGAAACTATCGTTGTAATCGGGAGATAGGTGTTTTATAGCCCACGACATCTTCTCTGCTCTCTTTTTCCGATTCCCTCCACATATTTGCAATCAAAGCCAGAATTTTTCTCCATCTCCCTCAGCTATCATACTCTTTTTGTGCCTTCACCGGGCATCTCGGTCAATTTCTTCCATGACAACACTGTTAGATTGTCGTTTCTTCCCCATCATTGTCATCAGAAGACTCTACATGCGTGGTTCAATGGCAAAAATGTTTTTACATAAATCATGGATTTCTCATAGTCTGATTAATTTTCAGAATCAGAGAGAGTCAACGTCGGCATGATCGTCCAGAAACTGGTGAGCAGTAGTAACACTTGCAATTCTTCATGATATCTTTCAAAAAAGCAGGGTCAGAAAGGATTATCTGTACATACTGAGCAGCTCATGTTATAGTCAGAAGCATGCACTGCCGCTAAAATCAATCCAAACTCATCTCTCGACATGTCCAGCCAATCCATTATCCTCAGCCAAGTCATGGCTAGCGGCCAAGGTTCCTGTATTCTCCGTGACTAAAGCAACTAAGCTCGTAATTTTTTGTACTTTCGTATTTACAGATAAAGCATACACTTTTGTTACATGAAAGTTGCAAAAGTTGCACATATGTTAGAAGATTTTGACAGCAACCCAAAAAAATGAGCATGATTTAAAATAAATGTTTACGGTCCAAATGCCTCTTCTGGGAAATCGACGCAATCGACATATGCCCAGTTTCCTGAAATGAGTCACATATAGAGATCGGTAGTAGCACAAAATAACACCATGTAATAAAGCATTTGTAATGGATTGTATAAGTTGTTTATTCATCATAAATGTATCATTACTCCCACATCTGCGTTGTTATGAAGCTGTTATTCACACATGTATGTAATAAGTTATAACTAAGTAAGGTGGTCATTCACATATTTATTTACCTCTCTTAAGGATCAGACCCTTAAATTTCCGCCTAAAATGGCATCAAATCAACGTTTATTGCTTGTGATTGACCAGCTCAAATCGGGTCTTAAGATTGCAACATTTGAAATATATTTTTTTACATTGGATAAAAGGAGCGACTCTAGAAAATGGTATATCATACATCGCGAATTGAGGAAGAATAGGAAAGTAATTCTGCCTTGAAAGTTGAGTCAACTTGGCATACTCATTTTTGAGAAAAGGGTTTGAAAGGTACCTACTGGGGTGTATCTTTTGTCTATAATTCAGCATTGACAACCTCTTAAGCCAGCCCCACCATCTCTTCAATTCGGAGGTCATGTGCAAACAGTGAGTAGTATAGTAAAGATTAAGACTAAAAGTGGTAGTAGCCTACAAGGAACAATTAGGTAAAACATAGTGTGGTGTTAGATATTTTTTTAATAAATATTACACACTTACACAGACACACTTCTTTAGAATTGATGGGTACATGTTAAACAATCATGCTATAACATCCAGTGTTGGAAGGTACTAAATTGTCATAGAGTAAAAAGTATAATAATTTCAAATTCTTATATTAAACCAGACGACACAATTATTTTTTATTGACGATAAGCCAGGACCATCCAACACTCAGACATAATTTACAAGACAAATTCCAGACCACAAAATATTTTAGCATTATTATACAATAGTGCTGCGAAAAGGCAGGGTAGCCTAGTGGTTAGAGGGTATAGAATAACCGAAAGATTGCAAGTTCGAATCCCGAGATGACAAGTTACAAATCTGTCGTTTGCCCCTGAACAGGCACTGTTCCTAGGTCGTCATTGAAAATAAGAATTTATCCTTAACTGACTTTGCCAAGTTAATAAAGGTATAATCAAAAAATTAGTTCTGAGATCACCACACAGTTCATACAGAGAATATAGTTGCTGCCACAGCTAACCAGCCATCATGATGGCTAGCTAACAGCAAGCTTTAACTTTAGCAATACAATTGCACCGATTGTCAAGTAGCCACTAACAGTGAAGGTTCAATGGTTCAATGTTAGCTAGCTAAACATTAGGCTATAACTAGCAATGCAAAATGCCATTCTGATACACTAATATTACAACACTTCATACACATAAGTGAAGTTAGCTAGCTCTCTGGGCTTAGCCAATTTGTCCCACCTACATGGCAACAGGCCAGTTTGAATCCCCGTGTAATCCATTTTCCAAATACCTTAGAAATGCTATTACCAATTTCTCAAACATATGACTCTTCTTAAGCACGTTTTAAAGAAAAGACTCTCGTTAGATAAATTGTGCGATTTAATCCGTACGGAGGTTTAAACGAAAGTAACACATTAGGTAGAGAGTACCAGCGAATCAGATGTCACCCATTTTTGCCAGTAAAATGTTAAAACATGCAGACAGAAAGCAATAACCTTTGAGAACAGAGTGACACAACGAGGATAATAAATACATCGGGTTTTGGTTAAACATGTTTAATCAAAAAAGTTTTTAATTAGATCGCGAGTCAGAACAGCTATACCCCCAAAAAAATTCCGGGTTAAGCAGAATTTAATTAAAAATTTATTAAATTACACAAAGCAAAAAAGTATAACAATTACTTTAAGAATTATAGATAATATAGAATTGTGGAGGGTCCAAGATGTTTAAATAGCGTTTTCGGTGAAATGGCGCACATTGGGCAATATTCGATAGCCCAGTCAGTAAAGCCATTTAGACATTCCCACCAAGTTTAAATGACCAAAGTCAGATTACAAGTTACAAAAGTTTGATTATTTGTTGAGAATGCAATCCCAGTTGAACGGACTAACAAATGCAAATGGTTAGTCAAATAGATATCAAGTTATACAAATAGTTGATGATGTTTTGTTGTATGTTGGTGACACATCCGAAATGGTAAATCAGGTTATGAGTATGGCGCACTGCGGAAAAAATTAAATATTCATTATTCAACCGCTGTTTAAAATCCATTTTTATGCCATTTTCCTCGTAAAGCCGATAATATTCCGACCGGGAATCTCCGCTTAGGTAAACAGAAGAAAGAAAACAAAGCATTCGGTCGACACGGGCACGAGCCTGAGTCTCACAGTACTGTAACCAGCAACTACCCAAACTGGGCTACTTTTTCAGCCAGAGCCTGCAAAGCCACGATTCAGCTTTCTTTGCCACCTTCTGAGAGCCTATGGCAGCCGTAGAAGTGTCACGTAACAGCAGAGATCCCTTTAAATGGATAGAGATGGCAAAGAAGGCCAAGGAAATGGTCAGACAGGGTAATCCGTAAGAATCTTCTCAGGTTTTGACCTGCCAATTTGAGTTTGTTATATCCACAGACACCATTCAAACAGTTTTAGAAACCTTGGAGTGTTTTCATCCAAAGCCACTGTTTGAGTATGCATATTCTAGTTAACAAGCAGGAGTAGTAATCAGATTAAATCGGGTATGTTTTTTATCAGCCGTGTCAATACTGCCCCTAGCACTAACAGGTTAATATCAAAACCAACGGCATCAAGAAAATAATCAACATGGGTAAAACCTCATGCTAACCAGCAAACATGGGGCACAAGCACTTACAACAAATAATCCTGGCCACAAAGACATGGGGGAACAGAGGGGGAACAACAAGTAAACAGGAATTGAAACCAGGTGTGTGGGAAAACGAGACAAACAAAGGAAAAATTTGAATGACTCCACGCATGGCTAGAAGACCCGCGACGCCGACGCCAGCCACCGAACAAGGAGAGGACCCACTGCAGAAGTCGTGATAATAACACAGCAATACAAACCAATTGTCATAGCAAGCATAAACCAAAGATGTTAGCCCATTGATAGTTAGGCAAAGTCAAACATCAAATCCTGTGCTTTGTTAGCTGTATAACAAGCTTTAGCTTGCAATGAAAACAACTTTGACAAAATAGAAATGTTTAATATCTGAATCATAGCTAGATTTTACTGTATAACAGTATGAGACGCAACCCTTTTATAGACCTCCTGTGTTGTTTCCGCTTAGTTTGCAATAGCTTGAATGTAGGTAGTGTTTCACTGATTTTTAAAACGTGTTATTTTCAGAGGAGAGAGCTAACAGGCGGCACTATAGTCATCTAGAAAGTAGTCCTCAACCAACTTTTTCCTGTTCGACCAATAATAGCACCTGATAAATTCAATATATTTGCAGTTCTCCACAAAGTTATATAAAAGATCAAAATACAAAGTAGCTCATTTTATAGACTGCAGACCAATCCAAACTCGTTCTGCATGTCAGCCCACTTCATTATCCTTCAGCCAATCATGGCTTATGGAAGGTTGGGTTGACTTTTTTGTGTTAAAACCAACTAGGCTTGTAATTTAATCCATTTTATTCAGATACATGATGCATAAGTTTGATATAAAGGCACATGAAAGTTCACATGTTCGAGAAGGAATTTCAGCAAAAATTTATAAAAATTGCATTTTCATAAGCTGCATGTACGCTCATAAGGCTCTCCTGTGAAGTCGTGACTTGCAACATACGCCTAGTTTCCTTGAATCGGGTCACATTTGTCACGTATAACCAATACAACAGGACCTTGAATGCTACTATAGCAACGACAGTGGCAATTTTTAAGTAAAAAATAGTTATTAGGGGAAACAAATAGATAAGGAAATACAAAATAAAAAAACTGTAAATGACAGTGAAAACCAGTTGGCTACAAACTGTTGTGAAAAGGAGGATTTTCATGAACACCATGGCGTTTTCCGCTTTACTACTACAACCCCCACAAGTGTCACGTGGGACTCATCTAAAGGTAACCGGTTTAAAAATGGATGAAAGTATGGAGGTTTTGTGTCACCCCAATAAAAGTGTAAATAAATTATCTATATATATTTCCGAGCTTTCTTATATAGGACAGACTTCAAAAAACGTATTCCTTATGATTTTATTTGACTGTCTTTGCCATTTATGAATGTGTTATTCAATGTGTTTCTATGGGCTATAGTAGTAAAGGCCAAATCAAATATCTTTTGGAACTGACTTCAAAATTGTTTATCTTAAACAACTCCCCCCAACCCCAAAGGCTGAGACTTTTAATAATTAATGCACCGCCCATCAAGACTTAAATGGAAAATGTGTAGCAGAGGAATTCTAAAAATGTATACAGAGGTATTTCTAAATCAGAACACCCTCAGTCCAAGAGGACTTTCCTCTAGGACTATTGGTTAAGATGTTGGTTTTACTCAGGAAACCACGGTTAGATCCCACCTGTGACAGAGCCATGATTCTTGACCTGTGCAGGAAGACTAGGGTGAGGGTTGTATGTGGCTGAGGCCAGAATGGAAGTTGTACTCATGCAAATAACAATAGAGCTGTAATTTCAGGTTCACTTTGAATGTTTATGCTGTTTTAGGGCCTAAGGTCCCTGGAGTAAAGCATTTGTGTGTCTCCAACACCTTAAATTGGTAGAATTTAGAGTTTAGAACGCCATTCACAGAGCACAGGTTGAGTTTGCTGATGTAATATGAAATCACAGTATACTAGATGTGTGTGTGTGTGTGTCTGTGTGTGTGTGTGTGTGTGTGATTGTGTGTGTGTGTGATTGTGTGTGTGTGTGTGTGTGTGTGTGTGTGTGTGTATGTGTGTGTGTGTGTGTGTGTGTGTGTGTGTGTGTGTGGTGTGTGTGCGTGTGTGTGTGTGTGTGTGTGTGTGTGTGTGTGTGTGTGCGTGTGTGTGTGTGTGTGTGTGATCTCCGTTTGATACCTTTAATGTTAGGAGGACGTGGTTATTATTACAGAGCCTTGCAACAAGAGTGCCACAGGTCTCTCTGGAATCTGAGACAATAACAAACTATACAGCAATAGTGATTGGGTCAGAATACTGCAAGGTGATGTTGGCAACATGTGGTCCCAATGATGTAACTGGTTCCCTCAACTTGAATAATTATTTCATAATTCAGTTCAGATGGACATTTGTACAAGTTATGGAATGTTTATGGTATGCCATTAGCGCATACTGCATTAGAAGATATACCATCTTATCAACTGCCCAACTGTCAATTTTCATATGCACTGGCAAAAGGACATATGCCGTGATGTAGTTTCACAAGCTTTTCATCCTTCCAAATGTCATTTCGTTGTCTTGACTATTGGAAGTCTAAAGAACTTCAGTAGGAGAGTTTGTGTTTGAGTGGCAGGGCTTGCAATATAAGACTCACATTAGTTTCTTATCTTGTGATACCTAGCTTGATGCTGAACATTCAGAAACAAAACCTCTGTTTGGAGCTCCACCTATGCAAAAAAGGTTGCGTTTGATAAGGGCAACCTGTCACCAGTTCCAGAACATAGAACCTTATGAAAGGGTTCTTTATGGCACCATGAAAGGTTTCAATTAGGAACCTTAAACATCATGGTCTCTTACACCTTTAATGTCTCTTCTTGAAAAACATGTTGAAAAAATGATTTCATCTTAAATTCCTATTACTTACAACCCAAAAATGAATTTCCAAAAGTATTTTTTTTATTCCACTTATTTTTGGAAATAACCGAACTCTACCAGGCAGTTAACTAATGTCAGAAGAGAGTCATACCAGCTATGCCATATTACAAATGTTAGACTACATTTGGAGTTAATATATGTGACATGTTTCCAGAAACTAGGGGATGTCGCGGGTCAGTACACAGGAGAGCCGTTTGAACGTAAACTTTTTCTACCAAAATGCTCTCAAACAATGGGAACTTTCATGTGCCTTATTAACAGACCTGTATGTCATCTGTAATTACTAATAATATTGTTCAATTAGGGAGCCTAGTTGGTTTAGCCACAGAAAAGTCCACAACCTTCCTGCTAGCCATGATTGGCTGAGACAATGAGTGGGCTGGACATGCCGAGAGATGTGACATATCTGCCATATAGCACGCTTCTGTCTATTTCAAATCAAATCAAATCAAGAAATGTATTTGCCACATACACATGACAGCAGATGTTAATGCGAAAAAGCTAAAATGCTGTGTTCTATTTCGACCATGCAGTAAAATCTAACAAGTAATCTAACCTAACAATTTACAAACAACTACCTATACACACAAGTGGAAGAATAGAGGTAAGAATATGTACAAAAATGTATTAATGAGTGATGGCTTAATCTGCATAGGCAAGATGCATGGTATAGAGTACAGTATTTACATATGAGATGAGTAATGTAGGGTATGTAAACATTATATAAAGTGGCATTGCTTAAAGTGGCTAGTGATACATTTATTAATCAAGATGGCAAGATGCAGTAGATGGTATAGATATATATAACATGAGATGAGTAATGTAGGGGTATGTAAACATTATATAAAGTGTATTGTTTAAAGTGGTAGTGATAAATGTATTACATCAAGATGGCAAGATGCAGCAGATGGTATAGAGTACAGTATATACACATGAGATGAGTAATGTAGGGTATGTAAACATTATATAAAATGGCATTGTTTAACGGGCTAGTGATATTACTTCTTGTCAGCATACATTTTTCCATTATTAAAGTGGTTAGAGTTGAGTAGTATGCTGGGGCAGTGTTTTTCACTCAATGTTAGTAGATGGCTGTTTAACAGTCTGATGGCCTTGAGATAGAAGCTGTTTTTCAGTCTCTCGGTCCCGCTTGATGCTCCTGTACTGACCTCGCCTCTGGATGATAGCGGACAGAGGGGGCGGTTCGAGACCCGGCCTCGCACGTGTGGTGTAGGTTTCTGAGGCAGGTAGTTTGCCCCGTGATGCTGTGCAGACCTCACTACCCTATGGAGAGCCTTCCAGTTATGGGCGGAGAAGGCAGAGCATGTGAAAACAGCCCAACAGGAGGTTTGATTGTGCATCTGTAAAAGCTATGGTTTTGGTGACAAGTCGACCAGCCTGCTGGAGATTGAAGATAGCGCTTGCTGCGCCTTCTTCACCACGCTTGGCTCGTGTGGGTGTGACCATTTCAGTTTGTCCGTGATGTGTAACGAGGAACTTAACCTCTTCATTCAACACAGCCAAGTTGAATCTCGTGGGCGTTATTCAAATACCTTAGAAATGCTATTACTCAATTTCTCAAACATATGATCATTTTACAGCATTTTAAAAAGACAAGACTCTTGTTAATCTTAATCACAACACCCGATTTCAAAAGGCTTTATAAACGTAAAGAAAAAATAGATTATGTAGAGAGTACTAAACAGAAAAAAATCAGACACCCATTTTTCTGGTTAGGCAAATAATGTCACATAAACCCAAACCACAGCTAAATGCAGTACTGTCTTATGATGGGACTTCTACTAGATGAAAATTTAGGAAATATTGTTATAAATACATGCATGTGCTGTTCAACCAAGTTCAAAAAAATTTATATCAAAAACAGCTTACATTAGAGGTGATTAGCATGTGATCAGCATTCCCACCTGGGCACTTCCGTGAATTTACTAAATTACTCACGATAAACGCTCACAAAAATATAACAATTATTTTAAGAATTAGATACAGAACTTTCTATGCACTGATATGTCCGACAAAATAGTGGTGAAAGCACATTTTGCAATATTTTCCTAAGTAGATAGCCCGCATCACAGGGCTAGCTATTTAGACACTCAGCAAGTTTAGCCCTGACCAAAGTCAGATTTACTATAAGAAAAATGTTATTACTCTTTGCTGTCTTCGCTAGAATGCAATTCTAGGACTTCTACTAATAAATGTTGGTTTGGCTTCAAATAATCCATTGTAATATCCAAATAGCGCCGTTTTGTTGTGAGTTCAAGAACATCCAAAGTAAATAAGGGTTAGGCACGACGCATTTCGTGACAAAGAAATTCTAAATATTCATTACGGCTATGTCAAACCGCTGTTTAAAATCAATTTTATGCCATTTTTCTCGTTAAAAGTTTTATAATATTCGACTGGAAATCGTTATTACAAAGAGAGGAAAGTAAAAGCATGCTATCTCATGCACAAGCTTCAGTCTAATGTTTCTCTGATAGAGCACTTGCCAAAACCCGGCCAGTAGGGCCTGAATTACGTATTCAGCTTTTTCCAGGGTTCTGAGAGCCTGCGAAGCCGTGAGAAGTGTTAACGTATGCCAGAGATTCCCTGCTTGTTAGAGATTATTGTTATGTAAGAAATGGTAGACAGGCCACTTCCTGTAAGGAATCTTTCTCAGGGTTTTGGCTCTGCCAAATGAGTGCTGTTATACCACAGACACCATTCAAAATGGTTTTAGAAACTTCTTTAGGGTGTTTTATCCAAAGCCAATAATTACATGCATATTCTAGTTAATAAGCAGGAGTAGTAACCATATTAAATCGGGTAGTTATCCCGGCCGCAAAATATTGCCTCTCAGCCCCAACAGGTTAAAAACTTTACACCCTCTCCACTACTGTCCCTTCAATGTGGATAAGGGTGCTGCTCGTGTTTTGAAGTACGATATCTCCTTTGATTTGTTGGACATTGGAGTGTGAGTTTATTTTCCTGACACCACACTCCGGTGGGCCTCACCTCCTCCCTGTAGGCCGGCCTTGTTGTGTGTTGGTAATCAAGCCTACCACTGTAGTGTCGTCTGCATGATGATTGAGTTGAGGCATGCATGGCCACGCAGTGGTGAACAGGGAAGCACAGGAGAGGGCTAAGAACGCATTTCTGTGGGGCCCCAGTGTTGAGGATCAGCGGGTGGAGATGTTGGTCCCCACTACCTGTGTGCGTCTGTCAGGAAGTCCAGGACCCAAGTTGCATTAGGGGGGTTGAGACCTAGGGTCTCGAGCTTAATGACAAGTTTGGAGGGTACTATGTTATTAATGAGCTGTAGTGATGAACAGCATTCTTACATAGGTATTATCTTGTCAGATGGGGTTAGGGCAGTGTGCATTGTGATTGTGATTGCACTCTGCCTGTGGACCTATTGGGGCTAAAGTAAATTGGAGTGAGACTAGGATGCTAGGTAGGGTGGAGGATATGTGACTAGTCTCTCAAAGCACTTCATGATGACGTGAAGTGAGTGCTACGGGCGGTAGTCACTCTAGCCTGCTACCTTAGCTTTGGGAACAGGAACAATGGTGGCCTCTCTTAAAGCATGTGGGAACAGCAAACTGGGATTAGGATTGATTGAATATAAACCGTAAACACACCAGCCAGCTGGTCTGCGCAGCTAGCTGGGTCTGCGCATGCGTTTGAGGATGCGGTTGGGATGCTGCCTGGGCCTGCAGCCTTGCGGAGGTTAACATCGCTTAAATGTTTTATTAGGGTAGTAGTGGAAGGAGACGGGGGGTAGGGGCTGCGTAGTGGCACGTATTGTCCTCAAAGCGAGCAAAGAAGTTGTTAGTTGGTTGGGAGCAAGACATCGGGGTCGCGACGGGGTGGTTTTTTTTTTGTAGTCCGTGATTGAGATCAAGGATACTCTGTACTTTGCTCTGTTCATCTTTCCCTATATCCTGACTAGTCTCTCAGTCCCTTCCACTGAAAAACATCCTGACATCAAGGATGCTGCCACCACCATGCTTCACCATCGGGATGGTGCCAGGTTTCTCCAAATGCGACGCTTGGCATTCAGGCCAACGAGTTCAATGTTGGTTTAATCAGACCAGAGAATCTTGTTTCTTATGGGTCTGGAGTCCATTAGGTGCGTTTTGGGGCAATCTCTGCTGTTATGGCCTTCTACTGTGGCGTAATTTCAGTTGGCCACTCTACAACAAAGGCCTGATTGTTGGAGTGCTGCAGAGATATTTAAATTCTGGAAGGTTCTCCAATCTCACAGAGGAACTCTGGGCTCTCTCAGAGTGACCATCGGTCTGGCCACCTGACACTCAAGCGTCCCTTCAAATTCGATTGCTCAGTTTACCAAGGCCAGCTCTAGGAAGAGTCTTTGTGGTCTCCAAACTTCTTCGATTTAAGAATGATGGACGCCACTGTGTTTTGAGTCCTCCAATGCTGCAGAAAGTGTTTTGTTACTCCTTCCCCAGATCGGTGCTCAACACAATCCTGTCTAGGAGCTCACGGACAACCTTCCTGTCTTGCTTCAGGCCTGACATGAACTGTCAACTGTGGGTGTTACGGTTTCCTTAACCTGTTATGGCTAGGGGGCAGTATTTTCACGGGCTGGATAAAAACGACCCGATTTAATCTGGTTACTACTCCTGCCCAGTAACTAGAATATGCATATAATTATTGGCTTTGGATAGAAACACTCCAAAGTTTCTAAAACTGTTTGAATGGTGTCGAGCATAATAGAACTCAAATGGCAGGTAAAACTCCGAGATTCCTTTACAGGAAGTGGCCCGTCTGACCTATTTCGAAACTTTGCCATCCCTATCTTTTACAAAGGATTTGCTTCTAACGTGACACTTACGCCTTCCATGCAGAGCCCGAAAACTCTGAAGTGTATCCCAGCCCCAGGCTGGAAACACATTATCGCCTTTTCAAGTGGCTTCATCAAGGGACTGTAGGCTTAGGCGCGTGCCCTGGGCCGCCTGGCTCTTGTGAATTTTTCCTCTGTTTGCGAAAGGAGATTCCCGGTCGGAATATTATCGCTTACGCAGATAAATTACAAAAATTGATTTTAAAAACAGCGGTTGACATGCTTCAAGTAGGTAATGGAATATTTAGAAAATGTTTTGTCACTTAATTGCGCCTAGCGCGACCTGATTTACCATTTCGGATAGTGTTGGGACGCACGATCAAAAACGCCGCTTATTGATATAACGATGGATTATTTTGGACCAAACCAACATTTGTTATTGAAGTAGCAAACTTGGGAGTGCATTCTGACGAAGACAATAAAAGGTAATCAAACTTTTTATAATAGTAAATCTGATTTTGGTGAAGGCTAAATGCGGTGTTAAAATAGTAGCCGTGATGGCTGGGCTATGTACTTAGAATATTGCAAATGTGCTTTCACCAAAACGCTATTTTTAAAATCGACATATGATGCATAGAGGAGTTCTGTATCTATAATTCTAAAATAATTGTTATGCTTTTTGTGAACGCTATCGTGAAGTAATTTAGTAATTGTTACAAATTCCCGAAGTTTGCGTATGGGTATGCTAGTTCTGGAAAGTCACATGCTAATGTGAAAAGCGTTGTATTTTTGAGGAATTTATTTCGCGCCACGCCTATCATTGGATATTAGAGCAGGCCGCTTAGGGAACGTCTAGATGTAAGAGGTTAACGGCAGGAGGATGGGGCAGAGTAAGAGCAGGATATGAGGTTAGTAACTAAGTTTTATTCACACCAAAACAATCGGTGGTCAAAAGGCACAGGGTGCGCACAACACCCAAAGGAAAAACAGTAAAGTTGGCACTAAGGAAGAAAACCAGAAGAAATGTAACTATTCTCCTGAGTGGCTATGGGTCTGAAGGCACTGCATCTCAGTACCAGAGGCGTCACTACTGGATGGAAAAAATACTGAGGATAATAGCGGTGATATTGCCAGTCCTATTTGCAATATTTTCAATTTTAGCCTACTAGAATGTGTGTGCCCCCAGGCTTGGAGGGAAGCAAAGTATTCGCTACATAATAGTATTACCCTTTACTGGGCTCAAATAGTCACTCAATCAGCCTGTTACCAACCCTTAGGAAAACTTTTGGAAAAATGGTGTTTGACAGATACAATGCTATTTACTGTAAAGAAATTGACAAGAAATTGACAAGGGGTATTTCAGCATTATTATAGAGAAGGACATTCAACAAGAACAGCACCTACTAAATGACTGATGATTGGCTGAGAGAAATTGATGATAAAAAGATTGTGGGGGGGGTCTGTTAGACTTCAGAGTGGCTTTGACATTATCAATCATAGTCTGCTGCTGGCAAAATAATGTGAAAATTGAGAAAGTTGAGGTGACTAAACTGCTTGGAGTTTCCGATTGTAAACTCTCATGGTCAAAACATATTGATACAACAGTAGCTAAAATGGGAAGAAGTACAGTTGAAGTTTACATACACTTAGGAAGGAGTATTAAAACTCATTTTCATCTCACTCCACAAACTTCTTGTTAACAAACTACAGTTTTGGCAAGTCGCTTAGGACATCCGTGCTTTGTGCATGATGTAACAGTATATCTTCCGTCCCTCTCCGCGCCTCGCTACAAAAATAATTTTTCCAACAATTGTTTACAGAAGATATTACTTATAATTACTTTATCACAATTCCAGGGGGTCAGAAGTTTGCATACACTAAGTTGACTGTCCCTTTAAAACAGCTTGAAAATTCCAGAATATTATGTCATGGCTTTAGAAGTTTGATAGGTAATTGACATCAATTTGGAGTAATTGGAGGGGTACCTGTGCATGTATTTCAAAGCCTACCTTCAAACTCAGTGCCTCTTGCTTGACATCATGGGAAAATCAAAAGAAATCAGCCAAGACCTCAGAAACAAAATATAGACCTCCACAAGTCTGGTTCATCCTTGGGAGCAATTTCCAAATGCCTGAAGGTACCAGTTATCTGTGTCAACTATAGTACGCACATAAACACCATGGGACCACGCAGCCGCCATACATCAGGAAGGAGACGCATGATGCTCCCTTCCTGCAAAAGTGCAAATTATCTCAACAAGAGTAAAGTTTGTGAAGATGCTGGATGAAACAGGTACAAAAGTACTTCTATATCAGAGACATAACCTGAAAGGCCACTAGCAGGGGAAGAAGCCACTGCTCCAAAACAGCCATAAAGACAGACTACAGTTTGCAACTGCACATGGGGAAAAAATATCATACTTTTTTGGAGAAAATGTTTGGTCTGATGAAACTAAAATAGAACTGTTTGGCCATAATGACCACGTTATGATTGAGGAAAAAGGGGAGGCTTGGTAAGGAATAGTACATCCAACCGTGAATCACGGGGTGGCAGCATCATGTTGGTGCTTTTGCTGCAGGAGGACTGGTGCACTTCACAAAATAGATGGCACTGCTAGAGGGAGGGAAAATTATGTGGAAATATTGAAGCAGCATCTCAAGACATCAGTAGAAGTTAAAGCTTGGTCGCAAAATGGTCTTCCAATGGATAGTGACCCCAAGCATACTTTCAAAGTTGTGGCAAATGACTTGAAGGCAATGCTACCAAATACAAATTGAGTGTATGTAAAAACTCTGACCCACTTGGAATGTGATGAAAGAAATAAAATCTTAAATAAATCATTCTCTCTACTATTCCTGACATTTCACATTCCTTAAAATAAAGTGGTAATCCTAACTGACCTAAAATGGGAATTTTTTACCTCGATTAAAAGTAGGAATTCAGAAAAACTGAGCTTATGTATTTGGCTGTGTATGTAAACTTCCCGACTTCAACTGTATGTCCACAACAAAGCTCGTTCTACCTTCTTAACAGCAGAACCTAGGTTTTGCCGCACCTGCACTACTTTTCAGGTAGGTGCCAAAAAGGACTTATGATATTTTTGCAATTGGTTAGAACATGGCAGCATGGTAGCCCTTGGATGTACACCGAGAGCTACTATTAACACATGCATGTCAATCTCCTGGTTCCAAGTGGATAGGGAGATTTATCACTACAGTACTTGTATTTATGGAGGTGTTGACATGTTGAATGCAACGATGTCGTTTGAACTAACTGTTAGCATCAGCCTAACACCCATACATACCACAAGACATGCCACAAGAGGTCTCTCACAGCCCCCAAGTCAGAACAGACTATGGGAGGTGAGTCAGCCGCTCTCCCGACTGACGTCCCTCTAGGTCCCCACCAGCCAGAGGCACAGGAGCCGGGACTACTGTTCCCCAGAGCATCTCAGCTCCTGGGCATAAGGAAATCCAGAGTGCACAGTCCACAACACCAAGGTCTGCACCCTCCTCAGCCAGCTTCTTGACTAGCCACAGTTAAGGGGACTCCCGCCTCCAGTTGTGGAACCAGCCAGCCTCTGTCAAGGGGCTCAGTTCTGGCTGCCATTGCAGAGTCGCCTTTTCCTCCCTGTGTGGCTGACACTGGGTGCCTGAGGTTCGACTGTCTGCTACCCTGGTAACTTCAGCCACAAAGACTCCACCTGCTCTCCCTCAGGAGCCCCTCACTGCTCCTGGCCCAGAGTCCAAGCCCGCACTGAAGTCGCCACCTTGAATGGAGCCACAGCCTGCAGCTACAGCAGCAGAGGTCAAGTACAGGGATCTCTCCAGTCACAGCCTGGTGGGGACCTGCTGTGTCCCAGGCCTGGAGTCTGGCTGGCCCCACCTGCTGTGGGACTGTGATAGTTCCCGCGCCTGAGGGTTCTGCTACCCACACCTCCTCAAGGGACTTGGCAGACATCACTTAGGGTGAAACCACCACAAGTCACCCCTGATGTCTCCCTGACCTAGTTGTCCAGTTCCTTTCCTTCCCAGTAGGGCAAGAGTTACCACACCTGGTAGGGTTAGAGTTACAGCTCAGCCCTAGTTGGTGTAAATATGACCAGGCTTTGAGTGTCCTGCCCTCATGTAGGTCCAGTGTATCCCATCCATGGTAGGTTTAGAGTTCCTCCTTCGGTAGGTTTACAGTTTCCCGTGGGTAGAGTTCCTTCCTGCCATGATAGGTCATAAATTAGCTGCCTCGCTTCCGCAGGTTGCAGTTCTGCCCAGCTCAGATCAAGAGCCCTCACGTTAGCTGTTAGGCAGATCCCTATCCCACCAGGCTTTGATTCCTCTGCCATGCTAGGCCATAAGTTAGCTTCCTCCATCTGCAGTTGCAGTCTCCCCTGCCCAGATTGCAGACCTCACATTAGTTGTTAGGGCAGTTACCTATCCCACCAGCGTTAGAGCCTCTTGCCTTAATAGGGACCCGAGTTTGTTGTATTAGCTGGCAGTTCAGACATATTGGTCCAACAGCCACTCTATCCCACTATGCTTAGAGATTCGGGCCCTGCTGGGTTACGTTACCTAGTGCTAGGTTCTTAGTCCTCAACCCTCATCAGCCACTCAGTCCCTAGCACTAGGTTAAAGGTCTCCAGCTGCACTAAGTCATTGGTCTCCAGCTAAAACTAGGCTCATTGGTCTCCAGCTGCACTAAAGTCATTGGTGTCCAGCTGCAACCAAGTCATTGGTCTCCAGCCAAACTAGGTCATTGGTCTCAGCTGCACTAAGTCATTGGTCTCCAGCTGCACTAGGTCATTGGTCTCCAGCGCATCAGGTTAGAAGGTCTCAGCTGCACTGAGGGTCATTGGGTGTCCAGCCGCACCAGGTAGGTGTCAGCTGCAATCAGGCTCACAGTATCCAGCTGCACTAAGTCATTGTGTTCAGCTGCACTAGGTCATTGGCTCTTGTGCCACTAGGCTGGGCCAGGATCTAGCTGCACTAGGGTAGTAGGTTTCCAGCCGCACTAGGCCATTGGTATCCAGCGTACCAAGTCGGGCTGGTATCCAGCTGCACTAGGTCTGTTGTCTCCAGCTGCACTAGGTTGTCTCCAGCTGCACTAGTATTGGTTCAGCTGCACTAAGTCATTGGTATCCAGCTGCACTAGGTCTGTTGTCTCAAAGTGTAAATTATCAGTCCTCAGCCCAGGTGGGTATCAGGCTCTGCCCCGCTAGGTTAAAAGGTACCAGTTGCTCTATAGGGTACCAGTGTTTCAGTAGTTGTTTAGTCTGCTATTCTCCAAGTCAGCATCAGTATCCCTGGTAAGTCAGAGTGCTCTCCCTGTCAGGTCGGAGTCAAAGCCCCTGCCAAACCACACCTGCCCTCTAACCCTATTAAGTGCTGAGTAATGGCTACTGTTTTTCATGCCATCCCTGGGTCACTTGAGTTGGTTGGAGTCACTGACGTGGTCTTCGTGGTTCACTGGCACCCGCCCTTGGGTTGTGCCGGTGGCGGGGACCTTTGTGGGCCATACTGCCTTGTCTCAGGATGATAAATTGATGGTTGGAGAGATATCCTCTCGAGGGGGTGGGGCTGTGCTGGCAAAAGGGGGGGTTATCTGCCTGTTGGCTCTGTCCGGGTTTCATGATGGGGCCAATGAAATTTCTGACCCTCCTGTCTCAGCCTCCAGTATTTATGCTGCAGTAGTTTATGTGTGGGTAGGGTATCTGTTAATTGGAGCAATTTTCGTTATCGGTGTCCTGTGTGAATTTAAATATGGCTCTAATTTCTCTCATTTCTTTCTTTCTTTCTTCTGTCTCTCGAGGACCTGAGCCTAGGACATGCCTCAGGACTACTGGCATGATGACTCTTTGCTGTCCCCAGTCCACCTGGCCATGCTGCTGCTCAGTTTGTAAACGTTTAACGGCGGCCATGGGGAACCCCGACCGTTCACCGGACGCGTTACCTGGTCCCAGACCTGCTGCTTTCAACTCTAGAGACAGCAGGAGTGGTAGATGATTTGAATGATGCATGAAAAGCCAACTGACATTGACTCCTGAGGTGTTGACGGGTTCCACCATCGGCTAAACAAATATTTGATCGCGTGGTATTATGAAAATTTGGAACATCTTTGTTATAATCACCCGGCACTGCCAGAATAGGGACTGGCTACCTATAGCCCGTTCCTCTCTAGGTTTTTTCCTAGTTCTGGGCTATTCTAGGAGTTTTTCCTAGCCTACCTATAAGCCTCACTCTGCAGTGCTTGCTGTTTGGGGTTTTAGGCTGTTACTGTAATAGCACGTTGTGACATCTGCTGATGCAGAAGGGTTATATAAATACATTTTAATTGATTTGATAATGATTTATTAATGAAGATGCCTGTGAGTTGTGAGGATTTTAAACTAGACATTCTAATCCACTTGTCCTCTTGCTCAGTGTGCAAGTCCCGGCCTCCCACCTTGTTATCCTACAGAGCCAGTTTGGCGCCTGCTCTGTGAAGGGGAAGTAAGTGTTATACGAGATCTTCAGTTTCTTGGCAATTTATTAACAGCCTTCATTTCATCAAACAAGAAGAAACTGACGAAGTTTCAGAAGAAAGATTTTTATTTCTGGCCATTTTGAGGCCTGTAATCGAACACACAAATGCTGATGCCCAGGATACAACTAAGTCTATGAAGGCAGACGGCTGTCTTATATTCAGGAACAACAGTTTTTGCACAAAGTAAAATAATTGCAAAAGCTTTCTAATGACCAATTAGACTTCTTTAGAATAGATAAATCGATTAGATAACACAACGGACGCGGGAACACAGAGTGATGGTTGCTGAATTTGATTTTCTTTATAAAGAAGGACATTACTAAATGAATTTCAAACCCTTGAACAGTAGTGTATTTTTTTAGCCTCCGCACCGCAGGAAGACATTGGCCTTGTTTGGCCCAATGCTGTAATGGTGGGAATGTTTTTACTGACTTGCCTATGTTAAATAAAATCATAAATACAAATTTTGAAGTTTATGAACCTAAAGCCACCTTCTCCACTGTGGTCCTACTGAGGAATAGGGCGTGCTCTCTCCTTTGTCTCCTGAACTACACAATCAAAAAACACGTTTTTGCTGACGCTTGAGGGAGAGGAGATATTTTTTGGCACCACTCCGCCAGGTCTATCTCCTCTATATGCTGTCCCCATTGTTGGTAATGAGGACTACTACTGTTATGTCGCCTGCAAACCGATGATTGAGTTGAGGTGTATGTCACACAGTATGGTAAACAGGGAGCACAGGAGGGGGCTGAGCATGCACTTTGTGGGGGCCCCTGGCTTTGAGGATCAGCGAAGAAAAGCATTTCCTACTTTACCCACCTGGGGGGCCTGCCAAGAAGTTCAGGATACAGTTTCACAGGGTGTGGGGTTTAGACCACAGGGCCCCAAGCTTATGATGAACTTGGATTGTACTTTGCGTTGAAGGCTGAAATATTGTCAATGAACAGCAATTTACATCGGGTATTCCTCTTTGTCCAGATGGGATAGGGCAGTGTGCAGTGTGATGGCGATTGATATCTGTGGATATTCGGGTGTGGGAATGCAAATAGAAGTGGGCTCCAGCGGGTAAGTGGAGGATGAGATCCTAACTATTTCTTAAATCACTTCATGATGACAGAAGTGAGTGCAGAGCGATAGTCAGCTTAGTTCACTTACCTTACTTTGTGGACATCTTGAAAGACAAGGTGGGGACAGCAGACTGGGAGCAGGGAGAGATTGGAAGATCCCGGAAACATCAAGCCAGTTGGTCTGGCACGTGTTTGAGGACACCGGTAGGATGGCATTCTGGGCCGCAGCCTTGCGAGGTTAACACACATAAATGTTTCCTTTACTCATATCTGTGTGCTGAATTATATTTTTTAAAACAGTTTCCTGCAGAGCTCTCACTATCAGTACTCATTACTACTACTCTCACTACCACTGCTTTCACTACATCCTGCTGCCAGGTCAGGGTCCCATTGGGGAGATCTTTTGGCATGTTAGATATGTCTATATTGACCCTGGATCATATTAAGTATATATGTTGATTCTGGATGATGTCCCATGCCAACTCAGAGAGAAGATTTAATTTTTAGAATTTCAGTTCTGTGCCCTTTTGAAAATGTCTTGTTATTTGTCAAATACACTATAGAAAGATGTGTTGAGACTAAGGTGAGTTTAGGGAGGTTTTGTCTGAAAACCTACCTCTTCATAGAGTATCTTTATTAATGCCACCCCCTATCTGCTAAATGACTAAAATAGAAAATGTGAGGTGTAAGGTATGGTCTCATGATGAGGTAGCCCTGCCTGGTACTTACAAATCAGGTATGCCCTTCAGTGAAAGAAGTTGGATTTGACCTGTGCTGGAGGAAGACTGGTTTAGAGGTGAGGGTTGTGCTGAGGCTAAGGCCTGATGGAAGTTGTACTCAAACTTATGACAATTGAGCTGTACTTAGGTTCTTTGAATGTTTATGCATGTGGGGCCTGGAGTAAAGCATTTGTATGTCTCCAAACACCTTTAATTGGTAAAATTCATAGTGTTTTTTGGACCTCATTGTTCCGAGGCCTTTACAGGTGGTAACAGGAACCCTCTGGTGTCAGAAACGTAAAAATGTTGAACTAACATCATTAAGTTAAAGAGTTACACAGTAGAGACAATATAGTCCAAGAGCACAGGTTGACTTTGCTGTGTAATATATGGTCTCTAAGAATCATTCAGAGGTGAAAAGGCGTATTTTTTTATCTGTCATTTATGTGAAGCTCTTATCCCGGGCGACTTACCAACATGGGTTAAGTGTCTTGCTCAAGGGCACATCAATATATTTTTCACCTCGTCGGCTCTGGGATTCAAACCAGCAGCTTTTCTCTTATATTTTTAACATTTAAACAGCTTGGCTACCTGGCGCAGTTTTGAGAGTTAGTTTTGATTAATCTTGTATTTGTTTTATGTTCATGCTTTCACAAGGCTTCCTTGCAAATGAGACCTTGGTCTCAATGGTTGACCCACCCTGTATGATTAAAATACAAATCACATGTATTAGATTTGTGTGTTTGTGTTTTGACACCTTTAATTAGTAGAGGGATATATGTGTCATTATGAGCCAAGAGGCCCTGCATGTTTTGAAGAATATGTGAATATGTAAATGTGTGACTAGTTCCAGTTTTCCTGCGACATATTATATTGTGTTTGTATTTTTATACTGGCGTACCAAAATTAATTTCCATGTAAATGGACAATAAAGTATAAGGTTTGTAGGGCTAACAGAACCCTCTGGAATCTGACAGAACAACAACAAAGTATATAAATTTTTATTAAAAAATCAAATCAAACTTTATTGGTCAAGTACACAGATCTGCAGGTGTTATGGCAGGTGCAGCAAAATGCTTGCGTTGGCTCAGTGCAGTAGAATCTCTACACAAATAATCAAAACAAAAAACCGTAAATATATATTGTATGTTCATAAATATGGACCTTGTTTAGCATTAGTAAGGTATAGTGGGGCCTGAAATTATTGACATTATTGATAAAGATGAGGACATAATGACTTGCCGATCAATAATACAAAATGAAATTATAGTTTTTCATACTAATGCAATTGCTCAGAGAAAAATATTTGTTTTGACAAATGGCCTTTTTCTCCCGAGTAAGATAAAGTACACCTTTTAAAGATTATTTAAAATTAACCTGTTGGAACACAATTGCTTTAATGAACGAAGTGGGATTATAACAGCTGGAAATTCAAAACATCAAAATCTAATAATTTCAATTTCTCAAACAATCAACTATTTTACACAATTTTAAAGATAAAAATCTCCTTAATCTAACCACATTGTTCGATTTTCCAAAAACTACGGCAACAGCATAAAGTTAGATTATGTTAAGGACAGTACGCATACAAAGTACAAACATCCATTTTCAATTCCAAGGTTAAATCACCAAAAGCAGAAACCAACTAGAATTATGCACTAACCTTGTCAATCTCCATCAGATGACACTCCCTAGGACATTATATTTTGCTAATTACATGCATTTTTGTTCCATCAAGTTCATATTTATATCCAAAACAGCATTTTACAGTAGCGTGAAATTCAGAATTTTTCTTCTCTGAAATGCTTCGGTGAACATAACAAAATTACTATTCGAAAACATTGGTAAATTATAATGTGCCTATTCAAAGAATAATATATTATCATCTAAGTAATTGCTACGAATGACCAGATCACAAAATAACTGCACAGGAAATCACATTTTGCAATAAACGAGGTGCTATACTAAGAACAATAAGCTATATATACAGTTAAGCATCTAATATCGATAATAACATTGTAAATATCCCCTTACCTTTGATTATCTCCATCCAGAAGGCACTGCCAGAATCCAGGTCGAACAAATGTGGTTTCTTTTGACAAAGTTCGTTTATGTCACACTGAAGTTGGCGTTCATTGCTCCCACAAAACGTGGTGGGGGGTTGTAAAATCACGCCGAAAAAGCTAAAAGCCGTGAAAATAATCTATTTACGTTCATTTCAAACATGTCAAACGTTGAAACGCATTAATCTTTTGGTCCATTTTTAACGTGGCTTGTAGTAATATTTTCACACAACCTATCCTATGTCTAGATAAACAATAATGACAAACTCACCTTCTCAGATTTATGCGCAGGCGCCAAATGAAGTGATGACATGTCAACTTTCCTTGCATTCTAATTTTGCTCTCTGTTTATCATAGATGCTTCAAACAACTTTATAAGATCGTTGACATCTAGTGGAAGCCGTAGGTGTTGCGAAAATGAATCCTTTCTCACTATGGTATCTATACGCAATGACACTAAATTGTAACAGTCACAAAATTCAAAAAAAATTCAATCTATTTTTCACGGGTTTTTGCTTATACAATATGAGTTTTGTTATACTTACAGACACCATTCAAACTGTTTGAGAAAATTCAGAGTGTTTTCTATCCGAATGTGTTAATAATGCATATCTAGCTTCTGTGATTGGTGTAAAGGCAGTTTTTTAAATGTTTGCCCTTTTTTTCCAAAATTTCTCAATACCTTTGAGCCCCAACAGGTTTAATAATTGAAAAGGTTATTATTTAATTCCATATTCCACTAGCACTCAAATGACTACATCAAACTTTTTGGATGCAATGCAGTTTGTTTGGTGGTGTTTCAGATTATTTTGTGCTAATAGATATGAATGAGTAAATCATATAATGTTGTTTGGAGTCTCTCTTGTTGTAAATAATAATATATTATGTTTCCTGTTGTGGATAGAGGGCAGTACTTTCAAGGCCGGATGAAAAAAAAACATACCAGGTTTAATGGTACTACTCTTGCCCGAAACTGAATACATATTATTAGTAGATTTGGATAGAAAACACTCTGAAGTTTCTAAAACTGTTTGAATGGTGTCTGTGAGCATAACAGAACTCATATGGCAGGCAAACACCTGAGAAGGGTCCAAGCAGGAAGTGGCCTGTCTGAGAATTTGGTTCTTCTATTGGTTCTCTATCGAAACTACAGTATCTGTGAATTACTGTTTGCACTTTCTAAGGCTTCCATTGGCTCTCTTAAGCTGAAAGCTGATTGGGCGTCTCCTGTCTCTGGGCTGATTATGGTAGCTGATTTTGTCAGTGGTCGCCTGGTGACCCAGGGTGGATATGCGGTGATACATTGCGACCATGCTGTTTTTCTTTTTTCCTCTTTGAATGAATACACTATTGTCCGGTTGGAATAGTATCGCTATTTTACGAGACAAATACCATCAAAATTGATTTTAAACAGCGTTTGACATGCTTCTAATTACTGATAAAGAACATTTAGGTTGTTTATGCCCAAAATGCGCTCACGGCGGTACCCTTTGGATAGTGACTGAAAGCATACGAACTTAGCGGAGGTATTTGGACATAACTATGGATTATTTGGAACAAAAACAACATTTGTTGTGGAAGTAGCAGTCCTAGGAGTGCATTCTGATGAAAAGGAATCCAGCAAAGGTAATACAATTTTCCTAATAGTAATTCTGGGTTTGGTAAGCCCCGAACGTAAAGATTGTCAAAATAACTTGCTTAAATGATGGCTGAGCTATGTACTCAGAATATCGCAAAATGTGCTGCAGCTATAGTAAAATCTGACAAAGCGAGTTGCATAAAGGGAGTCTGGATCTATAATTCTTAAAATAAATTGTTATGTATTTTGTCAACGTTCATGATGAGTAATTTAGTAAATTCACCAGAAGGTTTGGGTGGGAATGTATGTTCTGAACATCACATGCCAATGTAAAGCTGGTTTTGTATATAAATATGAACCAGTTTAGACAAAACATACATGTATTATATAATATAATGTCCTAAAGTGTCATCTGATTAAGATCATCAAAAGGTAATACAATTTTCAATTCTGAGTTTAGTGAGCGAACTTGGCGGGTGTCAAAATAGCTAGCGTGATGGCTGAGCTATGTACTCAGAATGTGCAAAAGGCTTTCACGAAAAGCTATTTTAAAATCTGACCAACGATTGCATAAGGGTCTGGATCTATAATTCTTAAAATAATTGTTATGTATTTTGTCAACGTTTATGATGAGTAATTTAGTAAATTCACCAGAAGTTTTGGGTGGGAATGCATGTTCTGAACATCACACATGCCAATGTAAAAAGCTGTTTTTGGATATAAATATGAGCGTTAGACAAGAACATTGCATGTATTGTATAACATAATGTCCTAGGGTGTCATCTGATGAAGATCATCAAAGGTTGAGTGCTTCATTTAGCTGTGTTTATATGACATATACAACTTGCTTGGAAAATGGCTGTGTGATTGTTTTTTTGGCTATGTACTCTCCTAACGCAATCTAATGTTTTGCTTTGGCTGTAAAGCCTTTTGAAATCAGGACAATGTGGTTAGATGCTTGGAGTCTTATCTTTAAAATAGTGTAAAATAGTCGTATGTTTTGAAAAATTTAAATTATAGCATTTTTTGAGGTTTTTGTATTTCGCGCTTCTACATGCGCCCTCGTGAATAAGAAAGAAAAAAAATTGAAAAGCACAAATATCATACACCCCCAAAATGCTAACCCTCTAGTATATATGAAGTGGTGAAAGGTTCGCATTATGTTTGCTCTACAATCCATTATTCAGGATTGTTGCAGTCACAATCTTGATGTGGTCATTGCATGGGACCAAATACTTATACTTTTACTACTTTAATACACACAATACTTTTGCTTCCCTAAAATGTGAGGACTGTGTAAAAAAGTTATGTGAATTTCTAAATGCTTCAACACAAGTGAATATGGGTGAAAATACCCTCAAAATATTCTTAATCCAACCTCGTAGTCATTGCTCTGATTTCCAAGTCAAACTTTTTGAAGTATAGGAGTCAAAGAAGAAAATATACTTTACTGTCCCAATAATTACAAGGCTGTATGTAAACCCCATTTCCCAACTAAATGTGGCCTGTATGCACGTCACTCTAGGTAAAATCCCAGAGGAATGCATAATGTCCACAGAGAGATATCATAGCTTAACCATTTGAATAAATGTAGCCTGTGTACGTCACTCTAGGTAAAATCCCAGAGGAATGCATAATGTCCAGCAGAGAGATATGTAACCCTTGGCTGAACTAAATGTGGCCTGCTAACGTCACTCTAGGTAAAATCCCAAGGAGACGCATAGTGTCCAGCAAGAATGTGTAACGCATTTTAACTAAAATGGCAGCCCTCTCGTACGCCATTAACGTCACATAGACCCCAAAAAATGTTGTGGCTAAATCCCAGAGAAATTACAGTACCATGTAAAAGCAGCTGGTCACTAAATCCAGCTCGAAGGACCAGTAACCAACACTGTAGGTAATCACCACTAGTACTTCATATTACTTCTGACAGAGATTTTCAACATATGTTCTACTGTACGGCTGTTACTATTTTCAGTTGGTGCCAATACCGCCCTATTTAGTGATCAACAGTTTTCACATTGCTCTGTCATTTCTGTGAGGAGTTAGCAACATTGTTTTCATAGCCCTTTGAGACGGATTTAGTCACCAACGGATTTTACATGGTCTGTAATTTATCCGAGATTTAGTGGCCGTAATAGTTTTGCATGATTCTAATCTGCTCTAGTTGAGATGTTGCAGTACCCAGAAGAGGGTTTCCTCACCCCAGGATACGGATTAGTTATCTTGCATCCCTAACAAGTGTCGAGGCTGCTTTCACCACTCACCTCTTCACACACTACCACAAGAAGCCATCATGCACCTGAGGGACAGATAGCCCTAATCTCTCATCTAAGGACCAGCCCCTACTCCAGACCCTCCTCCAGTGGTCAAGGGGTGACCATACTCTCCCGGTTGGGAGCCTGATGAGGGGGAAATGGTACCTACATCACAAGCAGAAAAGAGATCAGGAGGCGTACTCAGAGGCGTACTCTAGGCCCTACAACCTGAGTCACCGCCCGCTGGATCACCGGTACCGCTGCTACTCTCCTGACCTGCCTCAGCTCTGGAGGCCTCCTGGCGCCTTATCTATCACCCCCATAAGCGCCACACTGCCGGTCCTCCCGGGGTTAGCCAGGCTGCTCCCCTGAGAGACTAACTTCTCCAGGATCCTCCTGGCCTGAGTGTTCACCGCCTCCGACAGGACCACACGTCCAGAGGATGCCAAGAGGTATTGTAGAATCTTCGGTCTCGAGTTGGGGGTCCTCGTGGTGTCCCAGGGGCCCTTGCTGCTCGGGTGTGCCACCTCCCCGAGGGGATTCAGCCACTCTCAGAAGTCAATGCACTGTTTCTCCCCTGACCCTAGCGATTGTCGATTCCTTTCCTTCCCGGAGAGGTTAAATTACCACTCCCACCCGGTGGGAGTTGGGGTTACACAGTGTCGGGCCTACCTGGCAGGTGTGTGACCGGAGCTTTGAGTGTCCTGGCCCTCAGAAGTAGATCAAGTGCATCCTGCCTCCATGGTGGGATTTGGGATTTCCCATCCTTTTGTTATTTATTTATTATTGTTTGTGGCTTTTATTTAACTAGGCAAGTAGTTAAGGAACAAATTCCTATTTACAATGATGGCCTAGTAACTGTCTTCATGTTTCAGGGGCAGAACTTCCGCTTCAGGAAGTTCCTCTGAGACAGGAACCGAAACGCCTCCTTCATAACGTCCCATCTTGGGTCTTCCAGAGCCCATACCGTTGGACATACACTCCTCTCCCAGTATCTCAGAGTGCTCAGCGGATCCAAGAAGGGCTCTGCCTATGCTGTACAAGGGAAATACTCATCTATCCAGCCATTTCCCTGTTCGCTCCCCACATGGAGAAATGAGAAAGTCTCCGCATGCCTGCGGATAGGTGTGTCCTTGTTTCATCTCTCTGGAAGCAATTTCTCCAGCCCAGTATTTAACATAGAAGGGTTACTATGCCATGTAGAGGAAGCTTGATGATTCGGGAGCGGCGGAAGGTATTTTATTGTTCACCCAGGTAGTACAAGAGCTTGACCATTATCTAACACTGTCACCCCTCCCATAAGGATTAACACCCTGGCCGGGCATTCCCTTGATACCTGGGCTTCATCTACGCCTGACGGCGTCACCCTCCAGATTGGAGTCTTCCACACTAAAGCCATCTCTGGAACCTCTGTTCCCCCAGGCAGCCACTCATCCTCGGGCGCCCCTGGTTTGTCGTCGTTCTAACCTGCTGCCATCTCTGGAGGTGAACTTCATGCTGGTCCTCTATGGCCCGCTTCACGGTTGTCTCATACCCCTGCCTGCAGGCCACCTGGCACAGGGTCACCTCTGCAGTGCCATCATCCATCCTGCATCTGGGTTCGCGCAGTACGGCAATGTCTAAGAGGCCTCGCGCTCTGTCGCCGGCACTGGCTGATCTCCTGGAGTGTCCCCACCAGAAGACCTGTCTTAACCCCTCTATGCCCGGGAAAATGAGGCAATGGAGAGAGGCTTCCATTGATGAAAACACTCAAATGGTTTTCGTCCTTCAACTTCCCGCGTCACACTCCCTATTTGTTGAAAAAGGACAGTGGTACTCCAGGCGTCTGCATGATTACACGTTCCCTGGGGCCAAACGCGTTGGTGAGAACCACTTCCCTCTTCCTCTGATCACGGCGACCGCTGAACAAAAACATCTATATACAAAGCTCGAGCCTGCAAAGTGCACTTTAACTTGTCATTATACGTGAAAACGTCCGGCAAGGAAGATGGCGCTTTTCGCACCGCACAAGGGCTATAGAACCTGTTCCTGCCCTCTTGCCTTCGAATGCGCCATCTCCCAATGCGTTTTATGAACAAGGTTTTCCAGGATATGTGATCAACCGATTTCTCATCGTATACTTGGTGCGATTTCCCATCTCCCTGAAGGAACAACAGCATGTGGCAAAAGGCTCTTCAATGGCTCGCCGGCCATAACCTTTTGAGGGCTGAAAAGCACCTTGTTTGTAACCTCAGTAAAGGAACTCAGCATGGATGAGAGCAAAGTCACCGCCGTCAGTAACTGGCAAAACCCACCATCCGTTAAGGAACTCCAGTATTTCATTGGGTTCTCCCACTACTATTGCCTGTTCATTCGGACCTTCAGATAGGCTGTCGCTCAACCATTCACTTCCCTTACAAGTTAATGACCCAGACTTTTCAATGGTCTGATACTGACTGCTTTCAACAGCTTGAAACACCTCTTCACCTCAGCTACCTGCCGCAGCGTTATCCTAGCCTTCTCTCCACCCCTGGTTGGATGCCTCCGGAGCGGGGGCCGTACTCTCTCAGCGGGTGGGGTAGCACCTCCAAAATCACATCTCCTGTGCCGCCTTCTCCGGGAAGTTATCCTCTGCTTTAGAGAATTCGATTTGTGGTGAACAGAACTCCTCCCATCAAGCTGTGCCTCGAGGAGTAGCGACACTGGTTGGGGTTGCAACATCACCTTTCTCTTCCTAACAGATCATCGTAATTTGCGAAGAAAATATCAGAGGGGCCTGGGTTAACTCCAGACAAGCCCGCTGGGCTATCTTCTTCACTTCGCTACCATTTTCATGTTGCTTTATCCCTGGAAGAAACGTAAAAGCTGATGCTGTCTCGCTTAGTTTGGCCTTAACTCAGACCCTAACCCACTATTCGCTTCCCTCTTCCATTATGTGACCGTAGGAGTGGGAGGTTTCACTACCGTACAAGAATCCCCTAACCTCAGACCCGGCTCCACTCCTGAGACACCAGCTGGGAAAAGATACGTACCTGCAGCTCTCAGACCCCAACTGATGCAATGATGTTCCACACGTCTTTGAGGTCAGGACATACTGGGAATTACACAATCAACAAACTTCTAGCCTGTAAAGTTCTGGTGGTCCTCATGGCATCTAACATATTATAGGTTCTGGATTTATTTTCTTAGTAGCAGGCTTGTGTTCTGTTTCCCTTCTTCATTTTTGTTCATTGATTTACCACCTGTGTTAGTTACTCACCTGGTCTCATCGGCTACTTATTTACTTCGGTTAATTTCTTGGGTTTTGTTTGTGAGGTATTGTTCGTTTTGACTCTATTACCTTTTCCCGTTGTTTGTGAACCAGTTATACTCAGTCCTAGTTGGTTCACCTGCATGTTTGCCTACCTGTGTCGACCATTGCTTCTTCCCTTGACCACGATTCCTGCCTTCTGCCACAGCCGAAATAAATACCTGCCGCTGCTTGGCGTGATTCTACACCTTTTTCTCCCTGACTATTATTCATGACATTAATTGAGACCGAAGTCTCCCTCAACTTGAAGACGATATGGTTCATAATTCAGTTCAGATGGACATTTGTAAAAGTCTATGGAATTTTCATATGGAATAGCACTATTCGTTTTGACTGCATGTGCTTTAGTGCATACTGCCAAACAAAGGCAAAACGCAGTAACTACGTCATTTATTTTACTGCAAAATATGACATCAAGGTATTTTTCTGTGTAGACAGACAGCACTTTCTGATACCGCGATGATATTTTCTGATCAACTGGCTTGTTCCTGTGTCGGAAACGAATACCACATTAATCAGATAATATATTGGCCATTACAACAGATCAAATTTGTAGTTTTTGCATTTTGCCTTTGTAAGGCAGCATAAACTTATGCCATTTCAAGTTCACTACTGTCAACTTTCCTCCACACTGACTAGCTGACATGTGGCGTGCCGTCACGTCTCGGAGGTTGTGGATTATGTTCTAAACTGAGCACTGACATCACTGTAACGGCTGTCTGTGGAAGTAGACCAAGGTGCAGCGGAGTTAGTGTTCATCTTTGAATTTTTAATAAACGTAAGAACACTATACACACAAAACAAGAAAACCGACAGCCAAACAGTCCTGACAGGTGCAAAACAATAAATAGGAAACAATCCCCCACCAAAACCCAAAGGAAAAAAGAGGCTTCTTATGTGTGACTCCCAATCAGCAACAACGAACTACAGCTGTGCCTGATTGGGAGCCACACACGGCCCAAAACAAAGAAATACAAAACATAGAAAAATGAACATAGAACGCCACACCCAATGTAACACCTGGCCTAACCAAAATAAAGAAGAAAAACCCTCTCTATGGCCAGGGCGTTACAATCACCCACAACAGTCTTACACAGTAATCCTATTTCCCATGTAAAACAGCCATTGAGTGACCAAAAAAACGCCATACTATATTTTCCCCATTAAAGTGCTCAGTTGAGAAAATGTACCGGTAAGTTATGAACAAATTCTTATTTACAATAACGGCCTACCCTTGGAACGCAACAAATTAAATAGGTGAAAACAATATCATCTCTAACTATCAGTAAGGCTGAAGGACAGGCTAGGTGGGCACAGCAACATCCAATCCTGTCATTCATTACATCATCCTTTCACAAGTAATTTGTTTAACCAACCGTTTGTTCATTTCTGTGCTCATGTGTGTGTGTGTGTGTGTGTGTGTGTGTGTGTGTGTGTGTGTGTGTGTGTGCGTGTGCGTGTGCGTGTGTGTGTGTGTGCAGAGAGATCCTGGGGAGGGGAGTTTCTGTCAGTAACTCAGGGATAAATAGAGAGGCAGAGCTCAGAGTTTGTCAGAAGTCTGACCTGACAGGGTCACACACAGGACCTCAGCATTTTTACCAAATGGAGAAAAAGGAAGATGTTCAATACTGTTTGAAAGATGGAAACTCTTCTTGCAGAAAGGCTTTGCTATTGACATCTATCTACATAACACTGTACATCTTCTTCTCATTGATTTCAGCAGTTACAGTATTTTTGAACCTACTGGTGATCATCTCCATCTCTCACTTCAAGCAGCTCCACACTCCAACCAACCTGCTCATCCTCTCTCTGGCTGCGTCAGATCTCATGGTGGGACTGATTGTGATGCCAGTAGTGACTGTAGCAGTAATGGAAGCATGCTGGGGTTTTGGGGAATATTTCTGTGCGTTTCATTTCTACATCTCTTTCTTATGTACTTCTTTATCTCTGGGTAATTTGGTCTTGATATCTATTGACCGCTATGTTGCTGTGTGTGACCCCTTATTGTACCACTCTAAAATAACAACAAGAAGAATGATGTGTTGTATATCCGTTACCTGGTGTTGTTCTATCATATACGATGCTGCTATTATAAAAAACTTAGTAAATGTACAGGTACCCAGTAAGTGTTTGACAGAATGTTTTATTTTGAAGGAATAACCTGGGGTAATATTATTGACCTTGTAATTACAATGGTTGTCCCGTGCTCTATTATTATAACACTTTATATGAAAATCTTTGTGGTGGCCAGATCACAGGCCAGAAAGGTGTTTTCTAAAGAGGCTGCCAGTGTGTCTGGTGTTAAAACTCTACAGGCTAATAAGTCTGAGACAAAAGCAGCAAAAACTCTTTCTATTGTTGTTTTGAACTATTTCATTTGTTGGATTCCATTTCTATTCATTAACTTTTTTTATTTTATTTTAATTGACAATTTCTTATCATATTTCATATTTTTCTGCCACTTGTTAATTCCTTAATTAATCCAATAATTTATGCATTATTTTATCCATGGTTCAAAGTGACAGCTAAACTTGTATTAACTTTGAAGAAAAGACGTTCATAGTTCCTATAATTATTTTCCCTAGGTTGGCAACCAGAGGTTTGATTAAGTTTTCTACAATTGTTGTAAGTATTTATTTCATGTAACAGAACACTGGCATTACTTACCTCAGTGTTGTCATCATAGATACATGTGGTGTTGATACAGATTGATTTGGATTGGAATGGAATGACTTGGAGAAGGCCCTTGTTTTATAAAGGATACTGTAGTCATTATGGATTGTGTACTCCAAATACCTAAGGCTGTGGTTGTTCCGTGTTACTTAATGACAAATAGTAAGCCTTCTAATAGTACATTTTGAGGACGTCATGAGTCATTCTATATGTTGTATAACATCTCCCTCTAGTGGCTCAATTGTGACACAACGTCTTCATCAAGTTTAGTAAAGTTGAAATGTGCAACACTGCATGATATCAGATGACGTCCAGATCTAACTAAATTGTGTATTGTGTAAGTAGTTGATGGTAAAATGTAAGAATATGCAATTATGGGTAACACTTTATAATAACATTCAGTAATAAACCATCTGTAAGGCATTTACAGTTTGCCCACCATTTAATATTAAGGCCACATTTGTGAAATGTTACTCAGCTAGGTATTCTGACATTTATGAGTGACTACTACAGTATATACATTAATTATTCAACACAACAGTGTAGGAGACCACAGTAGACACTTCAACCTCAAAATACTGGTTATGAACACTACCACTACTCTCACTACTTCACTGCTGCTAGGTCAGGGGTCACGCCAGAGCAGCCCTCTCAGAAGCTGTTTAGTGTGAATGAATATGGAGATTGGGCAACACACTAAATAGTTTATAATGGATTAGTAAATAGTTAATTCATCATTTATTTATAGTTACTCTCATATTTATTTTTGTAAGCAAGTTATTCACACATTTATACATTTTTTTGTAGTATGTGATAATGATTCAGAAGATCATTCATCAGATGTTTGAATAAATATCCTTATAAACCATTTACTGATCATTAGTGAAGTAGTTTTGAAGTCCCTAATATAAAGTGAGGACTATTCATACTTTCTTAATACTTTATAAATGTTTTGAACTGCGACTAGTGTAATTCATCACAAAAAGATGGACATGCTATTGGTAGACATTCCAGCAGTACCTGATGCTCCTTAAGGTCTCAAAATGACCTAGAACATATCAATGGTTAAACAATAAGCAACACAACTTGAATATGAAAAAAATATATATTGAACATTTATTTGAAAACAGTCACACTGTTGTAATAGTGTGCTGAAGGAAGTAACGTGTTTGTCTGAAAAATATAGCATTCTTGTTTCTAGGAAGTGACTGATTGCGCTCATTAGTATCAAATCAAATCACATTTTATTGGTCAAAAACGTGTTTAGGAGATGTTATTGCGGGTGTTGCTAAGTGCTATGCATCTAGTTCTGACAGTGCAGCAAATCTAACAAGTAATATCTAACAATTTCGCTACAAATACCTAATACACACAAATCTAAGTAAAGGACTGGAATTAAGAATATATGAATATATGGATGAGTAATGTCAGAGTGGCTGAGACTAAGAGCAGTTCATAGACTGCTTACAGGGAAAAGGAACCAATATATAAATACATACATTAACTGAACATTACTTTTAAAGGGTTTCAACCTTTAATGCACAACTAAATCAAATCAAAATCACATTTCATAGTTCACACAAACATATTTAGAGACGTTATTGCGGGTGTAGTGAAATGCTTTTCTTCCTAGCTCCAACAGTGCAGTAGTGTCTTACAATTCACAACAACACACTCAAATCTAAAAGTAAAATAATGGAATTAGGAAATATATAAATATTAGGACAAGTATTGTCTAAGTGGTATTGACAAAAAAAACAGTAGAATACAGTATATACATATGGGATGAGTAAAGCAGTATGTAAACAATATAAAAGTGACCAGTGGTCCATTATTAAAATGACCAGGGATTCCATGTCTATGTACATACTGCAGTAGCCTTTAAGGTGCAGAGTTGAGTAACTGGGTGGTAGTTGCCTAGCGATGGGTATTTAACAGTCTGACGGCTTTGAGATAGAAGCTGTTTTTCAGTCTCTCGGTCCCCGCTTTGATGCACCTGCACTGATCTCTCCTTCCGGATGATAGCGGGGTAAACAGGCCGTGGCTCGGGTGGTTGATGTCCTTGATGATCTTTTTGGCCTTCCTGTGACATCGGGTACTGTAGGTGTCCTGGAGGGCAGGCAGAGTGCCCCCGGTGATGCGTTGGTCAGAGCGCACTACCCTCTGGACATCCCTAAGTATTCAGAGCCTTTACTCAGTACCTTGTTGAAGCATCTTTGCCAGCGAATACAGGGTATGACGCTACAAGCTTGGCACACCTGTATTTGGGGAATTTCTCCCATTCTTCTCTGCAGATCCTCTCAAGCTCTCTCAGGTTGGATGGGGAACGTCGCTGCACAGCTATTTTCAGGTCTCTCCACAGACGTTCGGTCAGGTTCTAGTCCAGTCTCTGGCTGAGCCATTCAAGCACATTCAGAGACTTGTCCTGAAGCCACTCCTGCATTGCCTTGAATGTGTGCTTAGGGTCGTTGTTCTGTTGGAAGGTGAACCTTTGGCCCCATCTGAGATCCTGAGAACACTGGAGCAGGTTTTCATCAAATCATAAAATCAAATCAAATGTATTTGTCACATACACATGGTTAGCAGATGTTATTGGTCACATGGTTAGCAGATGTTAATGCGAGTGTAGCAAAATGCTTGTGCTTCTATTTCCGACCATGCAGTAATATGTAAAGGAATGAGTAAGAATATGTACATAAATGTATGAATGAGTGATCGCCGAACGGCATAGGCAAGATGCAGTAGATGGTATAGAGTACAGTATATACATATGAGATGAGTAATGTAGGGTATGTAAACATTATATAAAATGGCATTGTTTAACGTGGCCAGTGATACATTTATTACATACATTTTCCATGATTAAAGTGGGTGGAGTTGAGTCAGTATGTTGGCAGCAGCCACTCAATGTTAGTGATGGCTGTTTAACAGTCTGATGGCCTTGAGATAGAAGCTGTTTTTCAGTCTCTTGGTCCCCGCTTTGATGCCCCTGTACTGACCTCGCCTTCTGGATGATAGCGGGGTGAACAGGCAGTGGCTCGGGTGGTTGTTGTCCTTGATGATCTTTTTGGCCTTCCTATGACATCGGGTGGTGTAGGTGTCCTGGAGGGCAGGGAGTTTGCCCCCTGTGATGCGTTAAACAGACCTCACTACCTTATGGAGAGCTTTACGGTTATGGGTGGGCAGTTGTCGTACCAGGCGGTGATACAGCCCAACAGGATGCTCTCGATTGTGCATCTGTAACAGTTTGTGAGTGTTTTTGGTGACAAGCTGAATTCCCTCAGCCTCCTGAGGTTGAAGAGGAGCAGCTGCGCCTTCTTCACCACGCTGTCTGTGTGGGTGGATCATTTCAGTTTGTCCGTGATGTGTACGCCGAGGAACTTAAAACTTTCCACCCTCTCCACTACTGTCCCGTCAATGTGGATAGGGGGCTGCTCCCTCTGCTGTTTCCTGAAGTCCACGATCATCTCCCTTTGATTTGTTGACATTGAGTGTGAGGTCATTTTCCTGACACCACACTCCGAGGGCCCTCAACTCCTCCCTGTAGGCCGTTTCGTCATTGTTGGTAATCAAGCCTACCACTGTAGTGTCGTCTGCAAACTTGAGGATTGAGTTGGAGGCGTGCATGGCCACACAGACGAGTTTGGAAGAGGGGCTAAGAAAGCACCCCTGTGGGGCCCCAGTGTTGAGGATCAGCGGGGTGGACATGTTGTTACCTACCCTCACCACCTGAGGTGGCCCGTCAGGAAGTCCAGGTCCCAGTTGCACAGGGCGGGGTTGATACCCAGGGTCTCGAGATTAAAACCTCTTACATCTAGATGTTCCGCTAGGAATACCTGGGATATGACAAAGTAATCCTTCTAACCCCCCCTAAAAGATTTAGATGCACGATTGTAAAGTGGTTGTTCCACTGGATATCATAAGGTGAATGCACCAATTTGTAAGTCGCTCTGGATAAGAGCGTCTGCTAAATGACTTAAATGTAAATGTAAAATTCTAGTTTCTGGGCAGGAGTAATAACCAGATTAAATCGGGTATGTTTTTTATCCGGCCGTGAAAATACTGCCCCCCTATCCTAAACAGGCTAATGACGAGTTTGGAGGGTACTATGCTGTTAAATGCTGAGCTGTAGTCGATGAACAGCATTCTTACGTAGGTATTCCTCTTGTCCAGATGGGTTAGGGCAGTGTGCAGTGTGATTGTGATTGCATCGTCTGTGGACCTATTGGGGCGGTAAGCAAATTGGAGTGGATCTAGGATGTCAGGTAGGGTGGAGGTGATATGGTCCTTGACTAGTCTCTCAAAGCACTTCATGATGACGGAAGTGAGTGCTACGGGGCTGTAGTCATTTAGCTCAGTTACCTTAGCTTTCTTGCGAACAGGAACAATGGTGGCCCCTCTTGAAGCATGTGGGAACAGCAGACTGGGATTAGGATTGATTGATTATGTCTGTAAACACACCAGCCAGCTGGTCTGCGCATGCTTTAAGGACGCGGTTGGTGATGCCGTCTGGGCCTGCAGCCTTGCGAGGGTTAACTTTTTAGTGACAGGGGGCAGTATTCGGAAATTCAGATGAATGACGTGCCCAAATTAAACTGCCTGCTACTCGGGCCCAGAAGGTAGGATATGCATATTATTAGTAGATTTGTAAAGAAAACACTGAAGTTTCTAAAACTGTTTGAATGATGTCTGAGTATAACAGAACTCATATGGCAGGCAAAAACCTGAGAAAAAATCCAACCAGGAAGTGGTTTGTAGTTTTTCAACTGATTGCCTTTCCAAACTAGTGTCTGTGGGGTCATTTTGCACTTCCTAAGGCTTCCACTAGATGTCAACAGTCTTTAGAACCTTGTTTCATGCTTCTACTGTTACTGGGGAGAGAATAAGAGCTGTCTCAAGCCTGGGACCAGTGAGGTGTTTACTGTGCATTCACGAACGCTCGCCGTTCCTTCTTTTTCCTCTGTAATGAATACGCTATTGTCCGGTTGAAATATTATCGAAGATTTATGTTAAAAAGACCCTAAGGATTGATTGTAAACATCGTTTGACATGTTTCTACGAATGGTAATGGAACTATTTGACTTTTCGTCTCGGGTTTTGAGCTCACGCATTATGCCTTTGGATTAGTGATCTGAACGCGCAAACAAAATGGAGGTATTTGGACATAAATATTTTATAATGAACATTTCTTGTGGAAGTGGGAGTCCTGGGAGTGCATTCCGATGAAGATCAGCAAAGGTAAGTGAAGATTTATAATACTATTTCTGAGTTTAGTTGACTCCAGAACTTGGCGGGTAACTATATAGCTTGCTTTGATGGCTGAGATCTGTACTCAGAATACTGAACAATGTGCTTTCGCCATAAAGCTGTTTTGAAATCTGTTTTGAAATCGGTTGCATTAAGGAGAGGTCTATCTATAATTCTTTCAATTACTGTTGTAAATTTTATCAACGTTTATGATGAGTATTTTTGTAAATTGATGTGCTCATTCACCGGAAGTTTTGGGAGGCAAAACATTTCTGAACATCATGCGCCAATGTAAAATGGGGTTTATGGATGTAAATATGAACTTTATCGAACAAAACATACATGTATTGTGTAACATTGAGTCCTGGGAGTGTCATCTGATGAAGATCATCAAAGGTTAGTGATTAATTTTACCTGTAGTTCTGGTTTTTGGGATGCCTCTCCTTGCTTGGAAAATGGCTGTGTGGTTTTTCTTGTTTAGGCGCTGTCCTAACATAATCTAATGTTATACTTTCGCCGTAAAGCCTTTTGAAATTGGACAATGTGGTTGGATTAACGAGAAGATTATCTTTAAAATGATATATAATAGTTGTATGTTTGAGAAATTTGATTTATGAGATTTTTTAAGTTTTGAATTTGCCGCCCTGCTATTTCACTGGCTGTTGGCAGTGTGTCCCGCGGGTGGGAAGCTAGCATCCCACATGTCCCAGAGAGGTTAACACGTTTAAATGTTTTACTCACGTTGACTGCAGTGAAGGAGAGCCCGCATGTTTTGGAAGCGGGCCGTGTCAGTGGCACTGTATTGTCCTCAAAGCGAGCAAAGAAGTTGTTTAGTCTGTCTGGGAGCAAGACATCGTGGTCCTGCGACTGGGCTGGTTTTTCTTTTGTAGTCCGTGATTGAGATCAAGGATCTCTCTGTACTTTGCTCCGTTCATGTTTCCCTTTATCCTGACTCGTCTCTCAGTCCCTTCCACTGAAAAACATCCCGACAGCATGATGCTGCCACCACCATGCTTCACTGTAGGGATGGTGCCAGTTTTCCTCTAGATGCGACGCTTGGCATTCAGGCCAAAGAGTTCAATTTTGGTTTCATCAGACCAGAAAATCTTGTTTCTCATGGTCTGAGAGTACATTAGGTGCCTTTTGGCAATCTCCAAGGCTGTTATGTGCCTTCTACTGTGGCTTGGCTTCAGTCTGGCCACGCTACAATAAAAGGCCTGATTGTTGGAGTGCTGCAGAGATATTTTTATTCTGGAAGGTTCTCCCATCTCCACAGAGGAACTCTGGAGCTCTCTCAGAGTGACCATTGGGTTCTTGGCCACCTCCATGACCAAGGCCCTTGTACCCGATTGCTCAGTTTGGCAGGGTGGCCAGCTCTAGGAAGAGTCTTTGTGGTTCCAAACCTCTTCCATTTGAGAATGATGGACGCCACTGTGTTCTTGGGGTCCTTCAATAATGCAGAAATGTTTTGTTACTCTTCCCCAGATCGGTGCCTCGACACAATCCTGTCTAGGATCTCTACGGACAATTCATTCCTGTCTTGCTTCAGGCTCTGACATGAACTGTCAACTGTGGGACCTTATATAGACAGGTGTGTGACTTTCCAAATCATGTCCAATCAACTAAATCAACCACAGGTGGACTCCAATCAAGTTGTAGAAACATCTCAAGGATGATCACTGGAAACAGGATGCACCTTAGCTCAATTTCGAGTCATAGCAAAGGGTCTGAATACTTATGTAAATAAGGTATTTCTGTTTTTATTTGTAATACATGGGGTATAGTTTGTATACCGATGACAGAAAAAAATATTTTAATCAATTTTAGAATAGTGCTGTAATGTAACAAAATGTGGAAAAAGTCAAGGGGTATGAATACTTTCTGAATGCACTGTATGTATGAAAATAACCTCAAATAAAAGGTGACATTCTATAATGTCGCCTCATACTAAACAATTGATCTCATATCCAATGTGCAGGAGTAAAGAGCTAGATTCTTTCAAATGTTTTCCTGCTGAGTGGAACAGAGGACATATATTGCTTTCAGTATGTACAGTGGCCAGAGGAAGGCAGTATAATTCACAATCTGTGACAGAGGGATAACGTGACTTATTCAATACTGAACAAAAATATCAACGCAAGATATTACTGAGTTACAGTCATTAAAGGAAATACATTTGTTAGGCCTTAATCTATGTTTTGCACACGATTGGGAATACAGATATGCATCTGTTGGTCACAGATACACAATGTATAGAAAAGTATAGGGACACCCCTTCAAATTAGTGGATCTGGCTATTTCAGCCACACCCGTTGTTGACAGGTGTATAAAATCGAGCACACAGCCATGCAATCTCCATAGACACACATTGGCAGTAGAATAGTCTTACTGAAGAGCTCAGTGACTTTCAACGTGGCACCATCATAGGATGCCACCTTTCCAACAAGTCAGTTCGTCAAATTTCTGCCCTGTTAGAGCTGCCCCGGTCAACTGTAAGTGCTGTGAAGTAGAAATGTCTAGGTGCAACAACGACTCAGCCGTTAAGTGGTAGGGCGCACAAGCTCACAGAACTGGAAGGCTGAGTTCTGCAGTGCATAGCGAGTAAAACTCCTCTGTCCTCGGTTTCACATCTCACTACCATAGTTCCAAACTGCCTCTGGAAGCAACATCAGCGCAATAACTGTTAGTGGGAGCTTCATGAAATGGGTTTCCATGGCCGAGCAACCGAACACAAGCCTAAGATCACCATGCTCAATGCCAAGTGACGGCTCGAGTGGTGTAAAGCACGCCGCCATTGGACTCTGGAGCAGTGGAAACACGTTCTCTGGAGTGATGAATCACGCTTCACTATCTGGCAGTCTGACAGATGAATCTGGGTTAGGTGGACGCCAGGGGAATGCTACCTGCCCCAATGCATTGTGCCAACTGTAAAGTTTCCAGTAAGTTACTGTAAAATTTTACAGGAAATGTTTTACAGTGTGGTTCCAGTTGCACCTACTGGGACAGCACCAGTCTGCGGTTTGCCTCGGTGGCACCATGTACAAGGAAATGCTGACGGCCTGTGGGACCAGGAGGAATCTTGGTTCACACTGGATCTTCATTTCCAACTGAAAGAGAAAGCTGCTCCACTGGCTGCAGGACGGACATGTTGAAGAACAGATGTTTCTCTACACAGCCGTGGCAGCTGCCGCTTCAGATTGACAAAACCAGACATATTAGCTTCACACTCCTGAAGTAGGAACCTAGGTTTCAATTTACAATATTTGGAATGTCAAAGTCAATATAGACCTCGATCTGCATAAACAAACCAAATGTTGTCTGACTTTGTCACCCTGGCTTTCTTTTTCATTGGTCAATTTTGGCCCAAAAACAATGGGAGTGAAGGAACTCATGATGCAACTGTTTTCAAAATGGTATCTCGTAAATATCAAACATGTTCAAATATGGATTGTGTAGGCCCATGTAGCTCAATAATTACTTTGTCTCAAATTGTAATTCAGAAAACATTAAAAAAAAACATATTCCTCTATCATTCACGAATCCTAAAGGGGCAATCTGCAGTTCAAACAACAACAAAGCTGCCACCCCACCACCTTTTTAGGTAAACATTTTAGGGATGGGACTGAAGAAATGTAACTATTCTCCTGAGTGGCGCAGTGGTCTAAGGCACTGCATCTCAGTACTAGAGGCGTCACTACTCGATTGAAAAATACTGAGGATAATAGCGGACGATAATGCCACTCCTATTTGCAATATTTTCAAATTGACAGGAAACCTTCAGCATGCTTATAGAGAAGTACATTCAACAAGAAAAGCACTTACTCAAATTACTGATGATTGGCTGAGAGAAATTGATGATAAAAAGATTGTGGGGGCTGTCTTGTTAGACTTCAGAGTGGCTTTTGACATTATGGATCATAGTCTGCTGCTGGCAAAACGTATGTGTTACGGCTTTACACCCCCTGCTATATTGTGGATAAAGAGTTATCTGCCTAACAGAACACAGAGGGTGTTCCTTAGTGGAAGCCTCTCCAACATAATTCAGGTAGAATCAGGAATTCCCCAAGGCAGCTGTCTAGGCCCATTACATTTTTCAATCTTTACTAATGATTTGCCACTGGCTTTGAGGAAAACCTGATTGTCTATGAATGCAGATAACTCAACAGTATACACGTCAACTACTACAGTGACTGAAATGACTGCAATACTTAAAGAGTTGCAGTTAGTTCCAGAGTGAGTGGCAAGGAATAAGTTAGTCCTACATTTTTCGAAAACAAAAAGCATTGTATTTGGGACAAATCATTCACTAAACCCTAAACCTCAACTAAATCTTGTGAAAATTGAGAAAGTTGAGGTGACTAAACTGCTTGGAGTTACCTTGGATTGTAAACTGTCATGGTCAAAACATATTGATACAACAGTAGCTAAAATGGGAAGAAGTACAGTTGAAGTCGGAAGTTTACATACACTTAGTTTGGAGTCATTAAAACTCGTTTTTCAACCACTCCACAAACTTCTTGTTAACCTGTTGGAGTGTAGGGGGCAGTATTTTCATGGCCGAATGAAAAACGTACCCAAATTAAACTGGTTACTACTCTGGCCCAGAAACTAGAATATGCATATTATTAGTAGATTTGGATATAAAACACTCTGAAGTTTCTAAAACTGTTTGAATGGTGTCTGTGAGTATAACACAACTCATATGGCAGGCAAAAACCTGCAAAAATGTAAGACTCTCACAAACACCTACATGTTGGTTGTTTTGTATGATGCCCACAAGACTCACGAAACTCGCCTCAAGGTAACCCCGTACCAGTTTTAAAAAATGAAGGGAAGTATGGAACTACTTTAGTGCCAAAAAAAGATTTAGGACAGACAATTCAAAACTTCCTTTTGATTTATTTTTGGACTATCTATTTTGTTAAGTTGCGTCAATTCGAATGTGGTATCAGGACAAAATAGTCAGCACATAGTAACTTCTGATTTCTTTGTACTTTAATTAATGCAAACACTTGAATGGTAAATGTGTGGTTCGTATATACGGGCTCCCTGTAAACCCCGCAGGGCAGACAGAGAACTGGTAATGGCATCACATGTTCTTCCTTAAATACTGGACAGACTTAGTTCCCTCTCCATGAGTACCTGTCATAGTAGAGGCTAGAATATGGTTTAGACTTATTCCAGCCTATCGTTGGCGTGCAGGTTGGTCCCAACCTCTAGACGCACTCCTGTTTCCTGGCGTAGCTGTTGTCTCTGGCGAATGTCTCATCTTGTGACTGCACAATGCACAGTTCTCTAAAACCCTTAACACCCCCCGCATATACCTTTCACCCATATCCTGTTATTGCTATTATTCTACAGAAAAGCTCTTGCAAAACCCTGTTTTAAAGTATCAGCATTCTGTCCACATGACCCACCATCACATGAGCCACTTCCTCTAACATATAGCAGTATTCAATTATCTTATAGTTAATAAACTTATCATTATAGCATCTGTGTTATATTATATAGGTTATGCAAACAAATTGTTATATTATATAGGATATGCACACAAATAGTTGGTCAAACCCTAACAATTTTTACCATTTATACAGTGCATTGGGAAAGTATTCAGACCCCGTTACCTTTTCCACATTTTGTTACATTACAGCCTTATTCTAAAATGGATTAAAAAAAATAGCTAAATGATCCATAGTATAAAAATCTTAAACCAGCTCCAAATAACTGACAAATATACGAACGCTCAACACCCATTGAATATGGCCGGTGTGTAACGGTTGTCGTCTGGAACGGAGGACCAAAACGCAGCAGGAATGTGGATGCTCATCTTGTAGTTTATTTTAAAACAAGAAAACACCAAAATAACAAAATGAAGAACGAGCGATCAACAAAACAATCTTGTCAGGCTTACACACGCCAAACAAGAAACAATCTCCCACAAACACTAAACAAAACAATTACCCATATATAGGACTCTCAATCAGAGGCAACAGAAAGCACCTGCCTCCAATTGAGAGTCCAACCCCCATTAACCTACACATAGAAATACACCAACCCAGAAAGAACATAGAAGTACAAAACATAGAACATAAACCAAAACCCGGAAATAATAAATCAAACGCTCTACTAAATAAACCACCACCCCGAACCACATAAAACAAATACCCTCTGCCACGTCCTGACCAAACTACAATAACAAATAACCCTTATACTGGTCAGGACGTGACAGTACCCCCCCCCCAAAGGGGCAGACCCTGGATGCACCTCATAAATAAAATAAATAAAAAAAAATCCCCTAAACTAAAGGGGAGGGAAGGGAGGGTGGCTACACCCCACCTCCCCAACCCACCTATCCAGGAGGTGGTTCTGGCTCCGGCCTACTGTCTTCCAGAATGCAGACAGACTTGATTAGTTTCGGGCCGTAGGCAGACTCCCCTTGTTCCGGATCGTGGGCAGACCTCTTCCTTTCCATACTGTAGGCAGACTCATTAAATACATAGTTAATCATTTTTCGTTACGGATCGTCAACTGACTTAGTTCCGGGTTGCTGATAGACTCCTTAGGTTCCGGGTCATAGGCAGACTCACCCAGTTCTGGGTCACAGGCAGACCCCTTCGGTTCCGGGTCGCAGGCAGACCCCCTCGGTTCCGGGTCGCAGGCAGACCCCCTCGGTTCCGGGTCGCAGGCAGACTCCCTCGGTTCCGGACTAGACACTGTTGCGGATACTCTGGACTGCACACTTTGTTGCGGATACTCTGGACGCACACTGGTGCCGGATACACTGGACTGCACACTGGTGCCGGATACTCTGGACTGCACACTGGTGCCGGATACTCACGAGGCTGGGCTGGCGCACTGGAAGCCTGGTGCGTGGTGCTGGTACTGGAGGTATCAGCCTGGGAACACGCACCTCAGGGCTAGTGCGGGGAGCGGGAACAGGCCGAGTCGGACTGGGTTGACGCACTGGAAGCCTGGTGCGTGGTGCTGGTACTGGACGTGCCAGACTGGGGTTTCGCACTTCCGGGTCAGCAATAGAGACAGGAACTGGAAAAACTGGGCCATGAAGGCGCACAGGCGGTCTTGAACACACCTCCTGCACAACCCGTCCTGGCTGGATGGAACTAGCAGCCCTGTACGAGCGGAGTGCTAGTACAGGGCGAACTGGGCTGTGCAGGGGCCTGATGGTTGCCATGCGTAGAGCGGGAGTAGGGTAGCCTGGTCCTAGGAGGCGTACCGGCGACCAGACATGCTGCGCAGCCATCCTCATACCAGGCTGGATGCCCACTCTAGCACGGCATCTGCGAGGGGCTGGAATAACTCGGCACCGGACTGTGCGTGCGTATGGGCGAGATTGTGCGCACTTCCGCAAAACACGGCGCCCTCCACTCCATACGCTTCTCCATATAAACATGGGGAGCTGGCTTAGGGCTCACCCTTGGCCCAGCCAAACTACCCGTGTGCCCCCCCCAAAAAAATTATTGGGGTGCCTCTCGTGCTCTACCTTCCTCCCAGGCAGGTTGTCACAGTAGTCCAGTAATTGTTCCCATGTCCAGTCAATCCTAGATTCCTATACCTCCAGTGACCAGGATGCCATCTCCTCCCGAGCGCGCTGCTTCCTATAGTCCAGACCGAATTCCCTTGACTCCTTTCTCCGCTGCTTGGTCCATTTGTGGTGGGAGATTCTGTAACGGTTGTCGTCTGGAATGGAGGACCAAAACGCAGCAGGAATGTGGATGCTCATCTTGTAGTTTATTTTAAACCAAGAAACAACCAAAATAACAAAATGAAGAACGAACGATCACCAAAACAGTCTTGTCAGGCTTACACACGCCAAACAAGAAACAATCTCCCACAAACACTAAACCAAACAATTACCCATATATAGGACTCTCAATCAGAGGCAACGAGAAAGCACCTGCCTCCAATTGAGAGTCCAACCCCCCATTAACCTACACATAGAAATACACCAACCCAGAAAGAACATAGAAGTAAAAAACATAGAACATAAACCAAAACCCGGAAATAATAAATCAAACGCTCTACTAAATAAACCACCACCCCGAACCACAAAAAACAAATACCCTCTGCCACGTCCTGACCAAACTACAATAACAAATAACCCCTATTACTGGTCAGGATGTGACACGGTGACAGTAAACATTGTCAAAAAAGCATAATTAAATTGTTACCAGCAGCACAGTTGTAGTCACCAATGCTTTGGATACCATGAAAACAGCCTAAGTAGCTATGCTAGGGCGAGTAAAGTGGTCAGTGGGGGTGTTCTCTCATTATGTGTCTGGAAGGAGCTAGCAAGCTAGCCAACGCTAGAGGAGCACTGTCTACTTCCCGGTGACACCCAGCCATGTGTGTAGGCCTGTCCCCTCTACATCGACTTCAAGAACGTGGGCTGGCAGGTCTACATCATCCCACTGCAGGGCTACCAGGCCACGGAAAATGCCTGTTGCCGCTGAGCGGCACCAACCACGCCATCCTGCAGATACTTTTTGCTGGGGCCTCAGGACTTTTAAGGTTAACTTGAAGAAAGTGGGTGGTTGGTGGAGTATATTTAAGGAAAGGTTGGTTTGCCATGTCTTGTGCTTCATTTTTTTTGTATCACTCATAATAAAACCCCTTATATTCAGTGAGTCTCCTTTAATGAAAAGGCATTGGTATTATTCAGACAGATGGTCTCTTCTCAGTTTGATACAGACACACTTTTCACCTAACATAGAAAGTTCAGATAGAAATTGACTTTATAGAACAGACATACCTCTCTTTCATGTAGAATGAGTCATATTATCCCTGTCAGTCACAGATTGGGAACTATACTGCCATCCTTTGGCCACTGCACATCCTGAAAACAATCTCTGCCCACTGGGCACAGACATCAATTCAATGTCTACTACATTTTGTTTCAAAAAGAAACAAAGCCGATTCAACAAGTGTGTGCCGAGTGGATTTAAAGCTTTGCAGGAAAACTGTTTTTAAACTTGGCTCTTTACTCCAGTATTTTGGACTTGCCCCCCTCATTTGAAGAGAGTCATACGTTTTTGGAAAACTTCACTTGTAGTGTGTTAAAGTTAGTAACCCTTTAAACGTAATGTTAAGTTAAATTATATATTTCAATATTGGTTCCATTACCCTGTAAGCAGTCTATGAACTGCTCTAATGACTGACTGCAATCCACACTTTGGTTTTGAAAATCACTTCCAAAAAACAAGAATGTTATCATTTTCAGACAAAACACGTTACTTCCTTCACCACAGTATTACAACAGTGTGACTGTTTTGGAATAAAATGTTCAATATATTTCCTTTAACATCCTCTGTGTTGTGTTGCTTATTGTTTAACCATTGATATGTTCTAGGTCATTTTGAGACCTGAAAAAGCATCAGGTACTGCTGGAATGTCTACCAATAGTATGTCTATCTTTTTGTGATAAATTACACTGGTCACTGTTCAAAACATTTATAAAGTATTATAAAGTATGAAAAGTCTTCACTTTAGATTAGGGACTGCAAAATGACTGTACTAATGATTAGTAAATAGTTTTTAAGTTTATTCATTAAACATCTTATGAATTATCTTAAGTATCATTATAACATAGTATAAAAGGTGTTAATAAATGTGTGAATAACTAACTTACTAAAACAAATGTGGGAGTAATTATACATGAATGATTAACAAACTATTGACTTATCCATTATACATTCTTTATTACAAAGTGTTATTATAAAGTCTTACTAATCTCTATATTCATTCAGACTCAACAGCATCTGAAAGAGCTGCTCTGGCGTGACCCCTGACCTGGCAGCAGTGATGTAGTGAGAGTAGTGGTAGTGAGAGTAGTGGTAGTGAGAGTAGTGGTAGTGAGAGTAGTAGTAGTGAGAGTAGTAGTAGTGAGAGTAGTGGTAGTGAGAGTAGTGGTAGTGAGAGTAGTGGTAGTGAGAGTAGTGGTGGTGGTGGGTGGTGGTAGTGGTAGTGGTAGTGAGGTGGTGGAGAGTAGTGGTAGTGAGAGTAGTGGTGGTGGGTGTTAGTGGTGGTAGTGAGAGTAGTAGTAGTGAGAGTAGTGGTAGTGAGAGTAGTGGTAGTGAGAGTAGTGGTAGTGAGGAGGTAGTGGTAGTGAGGTAGTGGTAGTGGGTAGTGGTAGTGAGAGTAGTAGTAGTGAGAGTAGTGGTAGTGAGAGTAGTGGTAGTGAGAGTAGTGGTAGTGAGAGTAGTGGTAGTGAGAGTAGTGGTAGTGAGAGTAGTGGTAGTGAGAGTAGTGGTAGTGAGAGTAGTGGTAGTGAGAGTAGTGTTCATACCCAGTATGTTGAGGTTGAAATGTCTGCTGTGGTTTCCTGAGCTGTTGTGTTGAATCATTAGTGGATAGAGTAGTTATTTCTAAATGTGATAATACCTAACTGACTAACATTTAACAAATGTGGAAGTAATGACTAATAAACGGTGAGCAAACTGTAAATTCCTTACAAATGGTTTATTACTGAATGCTATTATAAAGTGTTACCCATAATTGCATATTCTTACATTTGACCATCAACGACTTACACAATACACCATAGAGTAATACTTGGATGTTATCTGATATCATGCATATTGTACATTTAAATTTTACTGCACTTGTTGAAGGCATTGTGCCCCAATTGAGCCACTAGACACTAGAAGGGCAATTCCAGTCCTCGGTGGCCTGATTGGTGTCACACTTTTCCCCCATCCCTAGCTAACACTACTATGAAAACATACGTACTATGAACGCCTTAAGTTCAGAGTTAAAATACGTTTAGCTGTCACTTTGAACCATGGATAAAAGAAAGAATAAATTATTGGATTAATTAAGGAATTAACAAGAGGCAGAAAGCCGATGATAACTGATAATAAATTGTCAATTACAAAAGAAAAAAAGAAAATAAATAGAGTTGGAATCCAACAAATGAAATAGTTCAAAACAACAATAGAAAGAGTTTTTGCTGCTTTTCTCTCAGACTTATTAGCCTGTACAGTTTTAACACCAGACACACTGGCAGCCTCTTTTGAAAACACCTTTCTGGCCTGTGATCTGGCCACCACAAAGATTTTCATATAAAGTGTTATAATAATAGAGCACGGGACAACCATTGTAATTACAAGGTCGATGATATTACCCCAGGTTATTCCTTCAACAATAAAACATTCATTCAAACACCTACTTGGTACCAGTAAATTTACAAAGTTTTTTATAATAACAGCACGGTATATGATAGAACAACACCAGGTAATGGATAAACAACACATCATTCTTGTTATTGTTATTTTAGAGTGGTACAATAAGGGGTTACACACAGCAACATAGCGGTCAATAGATATCAAGACCAAATTACCCAGAGATAAAGAAGTACATAAGAAAGTACTACAGTTTTATCTCAGTCTCTTCATTAAATACTTAGTCATGGACACTTTTACTGACAGTTGCGGGTGCTTTGCATGAGGTATTGTTGTTACTACCTTATTGCCCTTCGTGCTGTTGTCTGTGCCCAATAATGTTTGTACCATGTTTTGCGCTGCTACAATGTTGTGCTGCTGCCATGTTGTGATTCTACCATGTTGTTGTCATGTTGTGTTGCTACCATGCCGTGTTGTCATGTGTTGCTGCCGTGCTATGTTGTTGTCTAAGGTCTCTCTTTGTGTAGTGTTGTGTTCTCTCTCTTGTCGTGATGTGTGTTTTGTCATATATATATATATATATATATGTGTGTATATTATTATTATTATTTTTTTCAGCCCTAGTCCCAGAAGGTGTTTAGCTTGTCCGGGAGCAAGACATCGGTGTCCGTGACATGACTGGTTTTTCCTTTGTAATCCGTGATAGTCTGTAGACCCTTCCACATTGTCCAAATTGTCACGGCTCCTCCTCTGCAGTGCAGGGGCGGTTCCTCCTGCAGGCAGAGGAGGGTCGTTAGTGATTGGAGCTGTCGTGATTGGAGCCACCTGGGCTCAGGGTATTTAAAACTGCTCCACTAACCTCTCTCTCTCTCTCTCTCTCTCCCTGCTCCTTCAGGTATGATCCTGTTTTGTTTGTTCCTTTGTAGTTTTATGTAGTTTCCACTCAGTCATGTTCACACACACATATTCACGCATCCATGCACCTTACATACACCCTACATTATGACATTTCCACACCTCATTCCTTTTTCCTTTGTTTAAAGTTAATAGTTTTGTTTACAATAAAGAACCTTTTGAATTGGCCTATACCTATTGATGTCCCCTCATTTTTGCCACAGGCTATGAGCCGGCCTGTGACAAAATACTTATGAATTCTTCAAATGGGGGGACTAGATACATAAGGTGTCTTATTTTCTAAACTGTAAAACAGATACAGTGTATTCTGAAATTATTCAGACCCCTTGAATTATTTCCACATTTTCTTACGTTAAAGACCTATTCTAAAATTGTTTTTTTCTCCTTAATCAATCTACACACAATACCCCATAATGACTGTAAGAATATTTTAAGATAATGCACAATGCAGAGGAATAAGGGTCAAGAGGGAATTAACGATCAATGGAAATAGCGTTTTTTTCTATAACAGGGAATTAATGATCAATGGGTTAGAGACATGGAAGGAACTTGTCTAGGCATTGAGCCTGAAAAGGATACTTGGTATTTGGCCATTGGCCCAGTTTTACTGCAAGGAATTCGAATTGGTCAACCACAGGCTTGGGATGGGTTATAATACTACATCCTGTCTCTTTGTTCTGTGCAGAGAATCACTGAGGACAGGGGAGAATGAGCATCTACCTCCCAGCATAACATCTATGATTTATCCTCTTTGAATAAACCTATTTTTCAACCCCTGATTTGCTTTGGGTTCTGTGTTATTGAAGGGTAACATCATGACAAAGAAAAAAACAGGTTTTATTTGTTTTGTGCACATTTATAAAACATTTAAAATGGAAATTTACGTAAGTATTCAGACCCTTTACTCAGTACTTTGTTCTAGCACCTTTGCTACAAGAAAGAATAAACAGAATGTCGTCATTCCAGCCCCAGGCTGAAACACATTATCGCCTTTCTCAAGTGGCCGATCAAGGGACACTGGGCTTAGGCGCGTGACCCGACCGCCCCCGCCTTTGGGATTTTTTCCTCTGTTTGCCGAAATATTATCGCTTTTCTACGAGAAAAATGTTGTAGAAATTGATTTTAAACAGCGGTTGACATGCTTCGAAGTACGGTAATGGAATATTTCGAATTTTATTGTCACGAATTGCGCCATGCCGCGACACTTCTTTACTATTTCGGATAGTGTCTGGAACGCATCGAACAAAAACGCCACTGTTTGGATATAACTATGGATTATTTTGAACCAAACCAACATTTGTTATTGAAGTAGCAGTCCTGGGAGTGCATTCTGACGAAGAACACCAAAGGTTATCAAACTTTTCTAATAGTAAATCTGAGTTTGGTGAAGGCTAAACTTGGTGGGTGTCAAAATAGCTAACCGTGATGGCTGGGCTATCTACTCAGAATATTGCAAAATGTGCTTTCACCGAAAAGCTATTTTAAAATCGGACATATCGAGTGCATAGAGGAGTTCTGTATCTATAATTCTTAAAATAATTGTTATGTTTTTTGTGAACGTTTAGCGTGAGTAATTTAGTAAATTCACCGGAAGTTTTGGGGGTATGCTAGTTCTGAACGTCACATGCTAAGGTAAAAAAGCTGGTTTTTGATATAAATATGAACTTGATTGAACAAAACATGCATGCATTGTATAACATAATGTCCTAGGGTTGTCATCTGATGAAGATCATCAAAGGTTAGTGCTGCATTTAGCTGTGGTTTTGTTTTTTGTGACATTATATGCTAGCTTGAATAATGGGTCTGATTATTTCTGGCTGGGTACTCTGCTGACATAATCTAATGTTTTGCTTTCGCTGTAAAGCCTTTTTGAAATCAGACAGTGTGGTTAGATAAAGGAGAGTCTTGTCTTTAAAATGCTGTAAAATAGTCATATGTTTGAAAAATTGAAGTTTTTGTATTTTTGATGAATTTGTAATTTGCGCCACGCCTATCATTGGATATTGGAGCAGGTGTTCCGCTAGCGGAACGTCTAGATGTAAGAGGGTACCATCAGCAATTGTACATTGTACTAATTCTCGTAAATTATGATAGATAAATGGCTTGTTCTTTTTTCCTGACATTGTAGGTTCATGTACTTTGACATGAAGCGGTCAAATTAGCACTCTATGAACGTTTTTGACATTTAATCCCAGAAAATGGGCCTTAACTTAACCTTTTATGGCTAGGGGGCAGTATTTACACGGCCGGATAAAAAACGTACCCGATTTAATCTGGTTATTACTACTGCCCAGAAACTAGAATATGCATATAATTATTGGCTTTGGATAGAAAACACCTTAAAGTTTCTAAAACTGTTTGAATGGTGTCTGTGAGTATAACAGAACTCATATGGCAGGCAAAAAACCTGAGAAGATTCCAAACAGGAAGTACCCTCTCTGACCATTCCTTGGGCTTCTTGGCTCTGTTTATTGAACATTTAGGATCGTTGCTGTAACGTGACACTTCCTACGGCTCCCATAGGCTCTCAGAACCCGGGAAAACGCTGAATGATGTAATTCCAGCCCCAGGCTGAAACACATTAGCGCCTTTGGTAAGTGGCCGATCAGAGGACCATCAGACTGAGGCTCGTGCACAAGGGGATCCCATGTTTTTATTTTCTCTCTCTGTGAACGTAAACACGCTTTCCCGGTCGGACTATTATCGCTTTTTAGGAGAAAAATGGCATAAAAATGGATTATAAACAGCGGTTGACATGCTTCGAAGTACGGTAATGGAATATTTAGAATTTTTTTGTCACGAAATGCGTCGTGCGCGTCACCCTTCTTTACACTTCGGATAGTATCTTGAACGCACGAACAAAACAGAAGATATTTGAACATAACTATGGATTATTTTGAACCATACCAACATTTGTTATTGAAGTAGAAGTCCTGGGAGTGCATTCTGACGAAGAACAGCAAAGGTAATAACATTTTTATTATAGTAAATCTGACTTTGGTCAGGGGCTAAACTTGGTGGGTGTCTAAATAGCTAGCCCTGTGATGCCGGGCTATCTACTTAGAATATTGCAAAATGTGCTTTCACCGAAGAGCTATTTTAAAATCGGACATAGCGAGTGCATAGAGGAGTTCTGTATCTATAATTCTTAAAATAATTGTTATGTTTTTTGTGAACGTTTATTGTGAGTAATTTAGTAAATTCACCGGAAGTTTGCGGGGGGTATGCTAGTTCTGAACGTCACATGCTAATGTAAAAAGCTGTTTTTTGATATAAATATGAACTTGATTGAACAAAACATGCATGTATTGTATAACATAATGTCCTAGGTGTGTCATCTGATGAAGATCATCAAAGGTTAGTGCTGCATTTAGCTGTGGTTTGGGTTTATCTGACATTATATGCTAGCTTGAAAAATGGGTGTCTGATTATTTCTGTCTGGGTACTCTGCTGACATAATCTAATGTTTTGCTTTCGTTGTAAAGCCTTTTTGAAATCGGACAGTGTGGTTAGATTAACAAGTCTTGTCTTTAAAATGGTGTAAAACAGTCATATGTTTGAGAAATTGAAGTAATAGCATTTCTAAGGTATTTGAATAACGCGCCACAGGATTCCACTGGCTGTTAACCTGTTGGGAGCATTTACCAGATTCTGCCAACTGGGGACCCTGACGGCACACATCCAAAAGCCGCCGGACGGTATAGGCAGGTGGTATCGATGAGCCGAGGTGGAGGAGCAGCTGCAGGGGGGGACAGAGGTCTGGGAGCAGACTGTTTAATCAAAGACACATGAAAAGGTGGGGTGGATTTTGAGAGAGTTGGGAGTTTCAGATGCACAGCAGATGGGTTAATGACACTATCAATCTCAAATGGACCAATGAATCGGGGGGCTAGTTTTTTGGAAGCCACTTTCAAGGCAACTTAGACGAGAACCATACTCTTTGGCCTGGAGTGCAGACTGGAGTTGAAGCACAGCAACAGTTAGTTGGGATTGGGTTGGTGAAGGCATCGGTGAAGAGCAGCCCGGGCCCTCCTCCAGGTGCGATGACAACTTCACCTGTGGTCCCGGGACTGAGGCACTGCTACCCAATCTCTTGGGCAGGAACAAAGGGGTTCAGAAACTCCAGCACACACCCAAAGGGTGACATACCGGATGAGGTGTTGATGAGCGTGTTAGGATATTCACTCCAGGGTAGCTGAGCACCCAGGAGGTAGGCTAGCCGAAGCGAAAGGGGTTCCAACCCTGGCTGGCTCGCCGGGTTGGCTGTTAGTTGGGGTGATATCCAGACGATAGGCTAACATTGGTACCAAGTGCTGAACAGAAGGCTCTCCATACCTGGGAGACAACCGGGGTCCCCTGTCGAGAGATGTCAATGGGGATGCCATGCAGCTGAAACACATGGGATACCAGCGGTCCGCAGTCTCCCTGGAGGAGTGGTTGGGAGAGGAAATGAAGTGGGAGCCATGAAAATCTGTTGGATAGGAGTGACTGGAACCCACTGTTAATGGGGGGAAGGCAAAGACGAAATCCAGAGCTGTGTGTGACCAGGGGCTACTGAGTATGGGGAAGAGGGCGAAGCAGAACGGACGTTGGTTTGGTGGAGGTGTTCCGGGCACAGACCAAGCAGGCTGAGATTAATTCCTGAGCCGCTCTTCTCCTGTGGTGGGCCACCAAAAATTGCTGACGCAGGAAGGCGACACAGTCAGTTATGCAGGGGTGATGGGTGAGTAGAATAGGCCCGCTGAAGAACTTCAGAGCGCACTGAATCTGGTACAAACAGAGCTCATTTAGGACCGATAACACGGTATCGGGACTTCCTAGGAGACAGCCGCAATGATGGTGTGGACAGCATAATGGTCTCTGGCCTGGGAACCTGTGTTGTCGGTGTGGTGAACTGACGGGATAGGGCGTCAGGCTTGCACACTTTAGATCCGGGGCGGGCATGAGTGTGATGTTGAATCTTCCAAAAAACAATTCCCAGCTGGCCTGCCAAGAGTTGAGACGTTTGGGGTTGGGATGTAGGATAGGTTTTGATCCGGCCCATGCAATGAAGGGAAAACTGAACCCCCTAACCAGTGACGCCACTCCTCAAGAGCCAGCTTCACGCCAGAAGTTCCCAGGTTACCAATGTCAAAATGTCTCTCTGCAGGTGAGAGTTGCAGAAAAGAAGGCATGATGGAGCTTCTGAGCAGAGGGGTGAAACGCGACACAGAAAAGCACCTACTCCGGTAAGTCGTAGCGCCCATTTCGAGGACGAACTGAGTTCTGGTTCTGACTGGGTAAAGATTGAGAGGAAGTGAAGCGTGTGACTTCTCCGGAATGCTGCCCTCATGGAACTGTGGAAAGGAGTGGAGGTGGTGGTGAGAGTGGTGAGAGGAGCTGCCAAACGACAGTGAACACGGATGAAACGTCTGTAAAATTGGCAAAACTCCAGGAAACGCTGTAGCTGTTTGTGATTAGCAACAAAATACTGTGACTGCCCTAACATACATACAGTGCATTGAAAGTATTCATACCACTTTACTTTTTTCCACATTTTGTTAACATCTTAGGATGACGAAATCGTCCCACCCACGTAACAGCCAGTGAATCCCCTGTGGTGCAATTAAATACCTTAGAAATGCTATTACTTCAATTTCTCAAACATATGACTATTTTACACCATTTTAAAGACAAGCACTCCTCAACAATCTAAACCACACTGTCCGATTTCAAAAGGTTTACAACGAAAGGCAAACATTAGATTATGTCAGCAGAGTACCCAGCCAGAAATAATCAGACACCCATTTTTCAAGCTAGCATATAATGTCAGATAAACCCAGAAGACAGCTAAATGCAGCACTAACCTTTGATGATCTTATCAGATGACAACCCTAGGACATTATGTTATACAATAAATGCATGTGTTAATCAAGTTCATATTTAACATCAAAAAACCAGCTTGTTACTAGCATGTGACGCCTGTAGAACTAGCACACCCCCTCTAAACTCCGTTAATTCTATTTAACAATTTACTAAATTATCACGATAAACGTTCACAAAAGTGGCATAACAATTATTTTAAGAATTATAGATACAGAACTCCTCTATGCACTTGATATGTCCGATTTTTAAAATAGCTTTTGCGAAAGCACATTTTGCAATATTTCAGTAGATATCCGCATCACAGGGCTAGCTATTTAGACACCCAGCAAGTTTAGCCTTCACCAAACTCCGATGTACATATTAGGAAAAGTTTGAATTACCTTTGGTGTTCTTCGTCAGGAATGCACTCCCAGGACTTCTACTTCAATAAACAAATGTTGGTTTGGGCCCAAATAATCCATAGTTATGTTCAAACAGCGGCGTTTTGTTTGTGCTGCTTCAAGACACTATCCGAATGGTAATATAAGCCACGACGGCGCAGTTTCGTGACAAAAAAATCTAAATATTCCATTACCGTCTTCGAAGCATGTCAAACGGGCTGTTTAAAATCAAATTTTATGCCATTTTTGTCGTAGAGCGATAATATTCGACCGGGGAATCTGCAATTAGGTAAACAGACGAAAGAAAATAAAGCACGTGGTCGGCTCGGGCATGCGCCTAAGCCCAGTGTCCTCTGATCGCCACTTGCCAGGGGCGATAATGTGTTTCAGCCAGAGCTGCCTCGATATCGTTCGAAGCTTTTCCCGGCTCTGAGAGCCTATAGGAGCCGTGAGAAGTGTCACGTCACAGCAAAGGATCCCTCAGTCTTCAATAAACAGAGGCAAGAAGAACAACACCTTGACAGACAGGCCACTTCCCTGGTCAGAATCTTCTCAGGTTTTTCCTGCCATATTAGTTAGTGTTATACTCACAGACACCATTCAAACAGTTTTAGAAACTTTAGGGTGTTTTCTATCCAAAGCCAATAATTATAGGCATATTCTAGTTAATGGGCAGGGAGTAAACCAGATTAAATCGGGTAACGTTTTTATCCGGCCGTGTAAATACTGCCCCCTAGCCCTAACAGGTTAACAGCTTCTACCCCCAAACCATAAGACTACTGAACTAGCTTAATTAAATTACTACCCAGACTATTTGCATTGCCCTTCGCCTCTTTTTACGCTGCTGCAACTCTCTGTTTAATATCTATGCGTAGTCACTTTAATTCGACCTACATGTACACACCTTTCTTGAAGTTACCTCGACTAACCGGTACCCCCTCACATTGACTCTGTACCGGTACACCCTGTATAAAGCCTTGCTATGTGTTTTACCTGCTGCTCAAATGATTTGTTACTGTTATTTTTGCTTATCTATTTTTCACGTAACATTTTTTTTTCTTTCTTAAAAACTGCATTGTTGGTTAAAGGCTTATAGGTTTTGTCACGTCATTCCACCGAAGTCGGCTCCTCTCCTTGTTCGTTCGGCAATCGATGTCACCGGCTTTCTAGCCATCGCCCTCCATTTCTCATATTCCATTGGTTTTGTCTTTGTTCCATAACACACCTGGTTTTCATTCCATAATTACTGCATGTATTTAGTCCTCTGTTTCCCCTCCATGTCTTTGTGTGTAATTGTTTGTTTGTGATGTGGATTGTTGTCGTGGCTACGTTTGCCATGTTCCGTGTTTTTGCACGTTATTGTTTTGATGTGCTGTATTTTGTGGAACGGAATTAAAGTGAGCCTGTTCACTACACTCTGCTCTCCTGCACCTTAACTCGCCTCCCGAACACACCCTTGACAATGTTAAAAGGAATATATTGAACATTTTATTCCAAAATATAGATTTACATTGTTGTAGAGTGCTGAAGCAAAGTAACGTGTTTTGTCTGAAAATGATAAACATTCTTAGTTTCTAGGAAGTGACTGATTGCAGTCACTCATTTAGAAATCAAATGAAATTGTATTGAGTCAAGAAAACATGTGTTTAGCAGATCTTATTAAAGGTGTAGTGAAATGCTATGCATCTAGTTCCGGACAGTGCAGCAATATCTAACAAGTAATATCTAACCATTTCACAACAAATACCTAATACCTAATACACACACATCTAAGTAAAGGAATGGAATTAAGCAATATATGAATATATGGATGAGTAATGTCAGAGTGGCTGAGACTAAGAGCAGTTCATAGACTCTTTAGGGAAAAGGAACCAATATATAAATACATACATTAACTGAACATTACTTTTAAGATTCAACCTTTAATGCACAACAAACTCATTTCAAAATCGCATTTTATTGGTCAAATACACATGTTTAGCAGATGTTATTGCAGGTGTAGTGAAATGCTTTTGTTCCCTATCTCCAACAGTGCAGTAGTATCTAACAATTCACAATAATACACACAAATCAAAAAAAGTAAAAAAGAATGGAATTTAAAAATATATACACATTTTAGGACAAGCATTGTCTGAGTGGTATTGACAAAAATACAGTAGAATACAGTATGTACATATGTAAGGGGTAAAATAGCATGTAAATATTATTAAAGTGACCTAGTGTTCCATTATTACCAAAGTGATCAGGGATTCCATGTCTATGTACATAGGGCAGCATCCTCTACGGTGCAGGGGTTGAGTAACCGGAGTGGTAGTCGGCCAGGATGGCTATTTAACAGTCTGAATGCTTTGAGATGTATTTCAGTCTCTCGATCCCATCATTTATGCACCTGTACTGACCTCGACTTCTGGATGATAGCGGGGTGAACAGGCAGTGGATCGGGTGGTTGATGATGTTTGATGATCTTTTTGCCCTTCCTGTGACACCGGGTACAGTAGGTGTCCTGGAGGGCAGGCAGAGTGCCCCCGGTGATACGTTGGGAAGATAGCATCCAGCCTCTGGAGAGCACTAATTATTTACTCAGTAACTTGCCGGGGGCACCTTTGCCAGTGATTACAGGGTATGGACGATACAAGCTTAGCACACCTGTATTTGGGGAGTTTCTCCTCAGATTCATTTGCTTGCCTAGTTATAGCCTAATGTTAGCTGAATAACATTGAACCTGGTTAGTTAGCTACCTGCAGATTCATGCAGGATAGTAATGTCATGACTTGGGATTATGGTTCATTTTTAGCTGTTTTAACAAAAGACTCCACTATGCAAGTAACCATTTCAGGTGCGTTTGTAAATTCAGTCTGGCCATCTACTCCGATTTCAGAGCACTCTCGTCTGTGTGCCAGTGCGCAGAATAATTAATGAATTTACTCAACAACCGTTGAATATGGCCGGTGTCTGTAAATGTCCACAATTAAAGCGATAGTTAAATTGTTACCAGCGGCACCGTTAGTCACCAACGCTCTGGATAACATGAAAACAGCCTAACCAGCTCTACTAAGGTGAGTAAAATGGTCAGAGTTTCGTGGGGGTTAAAGATTAGATGGATGTGAACGATGCTGAATGGGAGTAGACAAAGAACAGCTCTCAGTAGGTCCCAAATATTCAAAGGCCATTTTCTCAAAAGTGAGATAACAAGAATATCAAATTTCAAAGCAGAATTTCTTTCTCATTGTTCCTCAAATGCAATGCATGATATACCATTTTGTAGCTCGTGTCTCTGCTAATCAATGTAAAAACTCAATTTCAAATCTTGCTACGGAAAACCGAATCAAGGCGGTCGGTCACATATGTCGGTCCAGAATCAACACTGATATATGATGACCCTGGATCAACACAGAATATGAAGATCCAGGATCAACACAGATATATGAAGATCCAGGATCAACACAGATATGAAGATCCAGGAATCAACACCAGATATGATGATGACCCTGGATCAACACAGATATATGGAAGATCCAGGATCAACACAGATATGAATATCCAGGATCAACACAGATATGAAGATCCAGGATCAACACAGATAGTGATATGATCCAGTGTCAATACAACTAAATAATGATCAAGGATCAACAGATATAATATGATCCAGGATCCATATAGATCTTATCTTAATGCTAAATGATTGTTTCACAAACGCAGCACTAATTTCACGACTTGAATCAGGCCTCTGATAAGGCCTTTCCAAGTTGTTTACCTAAAGTAGACATTCATTTGCTTTTGAGATGTTACTACCTTCATACTGTAACCCTAATTGTCAGCACTTCATAATAACACATTGTAATAAAGCATTTATAATGAATTAGTAAATAGTATATTCATCACTTATGAATAAATGTGTAAATAACTATCTTAATAACATTTACAAATGTGGGAGTAATGATAAATAAATGAATAAATGATTTACTAATCTATTATAAATGCTTTATTACAAATGCTTTATTACAAGGTATTATTATAAAGTGTTACTGTATGTGAGTAATTTCAGAAACTAGGCATATGTCACACTGCTTAACAGGAGAGGCATTTGAGTGTAAAGATTTTTTTAAAAATCTAAATGCGTTTTTGCCAGAATTGTCTTCTGGAAAATGTGAACTTTCATGTGATTTAACAACAAAAAGTGTATGCTACCTGTAAATGCGAACACACAATTGTTCAATTAACTTTTTTAGGACAGGAGGACAGGAAGTTTGGATGAGAAGCGTGCCCAAAGTAAACTTCCTGTTACTCAGGCCCAGAAGCTAGGATATGCATATAATTGGTAGATTTGGATAGACACTCTCCAAAACTGTTAAAATAATGTCTGTGAGTATAACAGAACCGATATGGCAGGCAAAAACCTGAAGAAAATCTATCCAGGAAGTGGGACTTTTTGATGTGTCTAATTTTCAATTGAATGCCTATACAGTGTCCAGTTGGGTTAGGACCTAGATTGCAGTTCATATGGCTTCCACTAGATGTCAACAGTCTTTAGACATTGTTTCAGGCTTGTATTCTGAAAAACGAGGAAGAATGAGACCTTTCTTTCATTGGACTGTAGAATGAAACAGAGCTCCTTTGCGCGCATGACCGATAGCGCGCCCTTCGTTCTTTTTGCTTTCTATTGAAGACACTATTGTCCGGTTGAAATATTATCGATTATTTTGAAAATAAACAACCTGAGGATTAATTATAAACATTGTTTGACATGTTTCGATGAACTTTACCGGTACTATTAGGATGTATTCGTCTGCCTGTTGTGCCCGCCATTGAGCCAGTGGATTACTGAACAAAACGCGCCAACAAAACAGAGTTTTTGGGACATAAAAAGGAACTTTATAGAACAAAATGAACATTTATTGTGTAACGGGGACTCTTGTAAGTGCAACAAGATGAAGATCATCAATGGTAAGTGATTATTTTTCTTGCTATTTCTGACTCTTGTGACTCCTCTACTTGGCTTGAAAATGTTTGTATGCTTTTGTAAGCGGGCGCTGTCCTCAGATAATCGCATGGTGTGCTTTCCCCGTAAAGCCTTTTTGAAATCTAACACAGCAACTGGATTAACAAGAAGTTAAGCTTTATTTTGATGTATAACACTTGTATTTTTATGAATGTTAAATATATAATACCGAAATTTGAATTTGGCGCGCTACAATTTTACCGAATGTTGTCGAGGTGTGCCGCTAGCGGGGACGCCTATCCTAATTAAGAGCTTTGTTGGTTTATCCACGGAAAAAGACATGAACCTTCCACCTAGCTATGATTGGCTGAGCTAATGAATGGGCTGGATATCCGAGAGATGAGTTTGGATTGGTCTACCATTTAGCATGCTTCTGTCTATAACATGAGCTGCTTAGTATGTGTAGATAATCATTCCTACCGCCTTTTTTAAAGATATCATGAAGAACTGCAAAAGTGTTGCTACTACTCTCCAGTTTCTGGAGGATGATCGTGCCATGTTGACTCTCTGTTTCTGAAAATGAATCAGACGTTGAGGAAATCCCTCATTTAGGTAAAAACATGTTAATTCGAACCAGACATTGTAGAGTCTTCTGATGATAGTGATGGAGAAGAAATGGCAATCAACCAGTGTTGTTGTCACGTAAAGAGGTTCGGACCAAGTTTTGAAATCAGTGGAATGCCCGGTGGAAGCAGAGTATGATAGCTAAATTCTGCCCGTTTGATTGAGGATATGCAGAGGGGTTCAAAAAAGAGAACACAGAAGGCTGTTGTATTAAACATCTGTCTCCAGATTACATCTTCAAACTAAGGGCAACCATGGCATCCATAACAGTAGAGGGCAGGCGCTCATCCAAGTACTGTATATGGGTAAGAGTCCAGCTAGCTACATTTTCATATATTATACGTTTCTAATTTTGCCAGTAAGTAATTTTCATTTCAAATTAAAGCATCTGGTGAAGGCATGAAAGTCCGACGAGCCGGCTGTAGCAGGGGAGCCTGGCGATCTAGCTGAGGCATGAAAGTCCGACGAGCCGGCTGTAGCAGGGGAGCCTGGCGATCTAGCTGAGGCATGGCGAGCCTGACGAGCCGGCTGTAGCAGGGGAGCCTGGCGATCTAGCTGAGGCATGAAAGTCCGACGAGCCGGCTGTAGCAGGGGAGCCTGGCGATCTAGCTGAGGCATGAGAGCCTGACGAGCCGGCTGTAGCAGGGGAGCCTGGCGATCTAGCTGAGGCATGAGAGCCTGACGAACCGGCGGAGGCAGGGGAGCCTGGCGATCTAGCTGAGGCATGAGAGCCTGACGTAACCGTGCGGAGGCAGGGAGCTTGGCGATCTAGCTGAGGCATGAGAGCCTGACAAACCGGCGGAGGCAGGGGAGCTTGGCGATCTAGCTGAGGCATGAGAGCCTGACGAGCCGGCGCAGGCAGGGGAGCCTGGCGATCTAGCTGAGGCATGAGAGCCTGACGAGCCGGCTGTAGCAGGGGAGCCTGGCGATCTAGCTGAGGCACGAGAGCCTGACGAACCGGCGGAGGCAGGGGAGCTTGGCGATCTGTCTGAGGCATGAAAGCCTCTAAGCGAGAACCCGACGTCATTCCCACCCCAAAAAAAAACACTCCATGATGCTTCCCTTAGGGGAGGCGTCATTCTGTAAGGTGTGCGCTGAGAGTCAGGAAGCAAGTTCAGGGAGTGAGTGTTTTAATAAATAACACAACAAAATAAGAAACATGAACAATGCGCAGACATAAAACAAGAACAGAATCAATGCCGTCTGGGGAAGGAACCAAAGGGAGTGACATATAAGGGAAGGTAATCAGGGAAGTAATGGAGTCCAGGTGGAGTCTGATGGTGCGCAGGTGCGACCCATAATGAGCAGCCTGGTGACCTAGAGGCCGGAGAGGAAGCACACGTGACATCTACATTCGGGTCTCCATGGAGTTGAGTAAATCTGTATTTAGTTCTCTCTAAAAAAATGTTTGGAAGGTTGATGATAAATGAGTTCACCGAGGTGTACAACTCTTTTGATTGATTGATTTAATAACTTGTTAGTAATTGACTGTGATGGTAATGATGTTCTACTGTAATGTACTTGTTATTGTATCTTGTGATTTAAAAAAAAAAAAATTAAATTTTTTATTTTACTTATGGTCTCAGTTGGGCTCCCTGATTACATAAAAAGGTAATAAAATAATATATTTTAAAAGTTAAATGACTCATTTTCAGGCTATGTTGAAGCGTTATGTTCTAGGTGCAACTAATAGCCGCTCAGATTGGAGAGGGAGGCAGAGAGCATTATGCTTTCCTGAACAACTGAACATGCCAGGAGCATATGTGGTCACATTATTATTGGACATCTTGGGAGAATGATTATCTGCAACAGACAGCGCATCTCAGTATGAGATGTACAAATACAGCCTTTCTAGACCTTATAAACTGTCGAGTGTAGACACACAACTGATCCAAATGGAATGAAACAAACACATCACAGGGCTTTTTTTTCACGGAAAACCGTAGTGCATAAAGGAACTACCAAAACACAAGCAAGTAATGAGAACATTTGACTAGGATGGAAGAAATGATATAGTAAAACCTACAAAAGAACAAATGTAAATCAGGTAAAAAGCGCTGGACCCTTCCATGTGTCCAATAAAAAAAACACACAACATTCCCAAAATAAAAACATGTTTGGGACAACCCTCCTCCTACCCCAGTAAATTTCAAACTGTCCCTTACATTAAAAAGAACATTTCATTAAAAAACGACAGCTCTTTTGGAATAATTCACTATTAGCCATTTAATCAAGTCAGCCCTCCTCAACAGCTTCAACGACACCCCCTAAAACCTGGGCACAAGGACCACCTATAATACAAATCTTACTACTGTATTGTAACAGTAACCATACCTTGCAGAAAATCCTGGGATTGTTCCATGTAGTCAATGACTTCTTCTTCTACTTCTATGAATGTGTTGGCAGTTCATAAATTAACTGAAAATGTGCATAGCACCACCTACTGTGTCTGAACAGACATAAAGCTAAGATAGGTGGGATCATTTCCACCAGCATTTATGGAATGTTTGCTGACCTGGATGGAATGATGTAATTCTTACTTAGCAAGTCCCACCCAGCTGACTATTTAAAAATGGTGAAAGCCCTCAATGGTACTGCTCATGCTATAACAGGCTTTGGGCCAAGAGGGCCCTCTATCCACTCGATGATCATCTAAGACAGCTGATTTCCAGAAAACAGAGGGGGGCAGCTATTCTCAAGTTGCCTCTACCTGCATTTCCAGCTGTGTCTTCAGATGTAGAAGAGATACAGTAGTATGAGATCAACTGAAAACAAATGGTTCTATATGGTACCAAATAAGGGTTCCTTGTAACCATTGCGGATCCCTTCGGTGCTATATGGAACCATTTTTGAAGGCTCTAACCTTTACTGAATCCTGTTCTCAACCGGCTGGTAGAACATGTTTAGACAATGGATTTAGAAGTGGATATAGAAACAAACCTTAAACCTGATTGGTCAACTCCCCAGCCCTCCAGCATCAATTAACATCATTTGTTTTGTTTTTGGTTGCTGCAGTTCAGTGTTGTGAGACTCTAACTTTGCACATTCAGAGGGCTGTAATGAGATGTTGGATAAAAGGCAGGAATTCAATTGGTGAGGGATTAATATAGCACCATTCCTGTTAGTAGAGACCTTGAATAGTAGGAATATGAAAATAAGTAGTCAAAATGTAAAACTGCTAAAAAACATGAATTGTCAAAAAATTTGCTTAACCAGGTGTCAGTAAAAAGTACGGTGGACTAAGAATAGGTACATTTAGTTTTTATTAAAATTACTTATTTGGTGAAAAATATGATTGAATTGTTGACAATACACTATATTAGGCAATATACATTGGTTTAACCACATTTCATGACCCATCAGTATTAAGGTGGCATATAAAATAATGCGTAGAATAGTTATAAAACTGCACTTTGTCATATTATTTCAAAATGTATAAAAACATGTTGGAAACCTGGATTAACTGAAATGTAAGAAAATCAATACCACCTGAAAATACATTCATTTAATACATACATATGTAATTAATATAATTTGTTCAAATTTGACATCAGTCAAAACAGTTATTAAAGGTTGCTTATGGCACCCTTCATAATACACAGGTTTATGTCATATTTGGACCTAGTGGGTTATGTAACATTTGGCGTTAATGGTTATGTCACACAGTTATGAACCCTTCATAGATAATGACATACTCTATAGATGATTTGTGACACATTTATGTAGCATTTATAAAGGCTTTATGAAGCCCTTATAAGCTGCATGTCATTTTAAAATGAGACACTTATATAAATGAGATATTTCTGTATTTAATTTGCAATACATTTGTAAAAATGTCTTAAAACATGTTTTCACTTTCGTATTGTGGTGTTGTGTGTAGATGGGTGAAAAAAAATATTTTATACATTTTGAAATCAGGTTGTAACACAACAAAATGTGGAATAAGTCAAGCAGTATGAATACTTTCTGAAGGCACCACATTCAGGGTGTCACCTGTAATGAAAAGGCTTTGGTATTATTTATACAGATGGTCTCTTCTCAGTTTGGCAGAGGCACACTTTCACCAGACACATACAGTTCAGATATACATTTACTGAATAGAACAGACAAACTTGTCTTTCATATAGAATGAGTCAAGTTATTCCTCTCAGTCACATATTGTGAAGTTTACCACCATCCTATGGCCACTGCACATACTGAAAACAATCCCTGCCCACTGGGCACAGACACCAATTCAATGTCTACTCCATGTTGGTTAAAAAAACAACAACGTTGATTTAACCAGTGTTGGCCCAGTGGGTGTAAAACTCTGCAGTAAAACTGTTTTCAACTGGCCTCTTCACTCCAGCATTTTGGATATGAAATCTAATGTTTCATGAGACTACATTTTAGAACGTCACCTTTCATTTGAGGGTATTTTCATACATATGTTTTACCATTTAGGAACAAAAACAAATTATGTATCTAGTCCCCCATTTAAATAAGTCATAAGTATTTGGACACCTTCACTTGTGGTGAATTAAAGGTATTAGCCCTTTAAACGTAATGTTAAGTTAAATTATGTATTTAGATATTGATTCCTTTACCCTGTAAACAGCCTATGCACTTCTGTATTGAGTGATTGCCATCCACATTTTGGTTTTGATAGTCACTGTCAACAAACAATAATGTTATAATTTTCAGACAAACACGTTACTTCCTTCAGACACTACTACACCAGTGTGACTGTTTTCAAATAAATGTTCAATATATCTTTTTCATATTCAAGTTGTGTTGCTTATTGTTTAACCACTGATATGTTCTAGGTCATTTTGGGAACTTAAGGAGCATCAGGTACTGCTGGAATGTCTACCAATAGCATGTCCATCTTTTTGTGATAAATTACACTGGTCACTGTTCAAAACATTTATAAAGTATTATAAAGTATGAAAAGTCTTCACTTTAGATTAGGGACTGCAAAATGACTGTACTAATGATTAGTAAATAGTTTATAAGTTTATTCATTAAACATCTTATGAATTATCTTAAGTATCATTATAACATAGTATAAAAGGTGTTAATAAATGTGTGAATAACCAGCTTACTAAACAAATGTGGGCGTAATAATATATGAATGATGAATAAACTATTTACTTATCCATTATACGTTCTTTATTTCAAAGTGTTATTATAAAGTGTTACCAATCTCTATATTAATTCTGACTACACAGCATCTGAGAGCTGCTCTGGTGTGACCCCTGACCTGGCAGCAGTGATGTAGTGAGAGTAGTGGTAGTGTTCATACCCCGTGGTATGTTGAGGTTCAAGTGTCTGTTGCAGTCTCCTGCACTGTTGTGCTTAATCATTAATGCATATAGTAGTTATTTATACATGTGAGAATCCCTAGCTGACTAACATTTAACAAATGTGGGAGTAATGATTAATATATAGTCAACAAACTGTAAATGCCTTACAAATGGTTTGTTACTTAACATTATAAAGTGTTACCCTTAATTGCATATTCTTGCATTTTACCCTCAACTACTTACACAATACACCATGGAGATAGACTTGGACGTTATCTGATACCATGCAGTATTGTATATGTCAACTTCACTGCACTTAATGAAGATGTTGTGTCACAATTGAGCCACTAGAGGGAGATATTAAACAACATGTGAACGACACATGACGTCCTCAGAATGTACTATTAGAGTAGTTAAATACTATTTATCATTTAATAACACAGAACAACCACAGACTTATGCCTTCTCCAAGTCATTCAAATCCAATCCATCCAAATCATTCTGTATCAACACCAAATGTATCTATGATGACAACACTGAGATAAGTAATGTAGTGTATTGTTACATGAAAGAAGAAATTACAACAATTGTATAACATAACTATAGGAAACCTATGTTTGAGAAACTAGGGAATAAAATTATAAGAACTTCAGAGTTAAAATGTTTTTAGCTGTCACTTTGAACCATGGATAAAAGAAAGCATAAATTATTGGATTTATTAAGGAATTAACAAGTGGCAGAAAACGGATGAAAACTGATAAATTGTCACTTAAAAAAGACAAAAATAATAAAATAAATAGAGTTGGAATCCAACAAATGAAATAGTTGACAACAACAATAGCTAGAGTTTTTGCTGCTTTTCTCTCAGACTTATTAGCCTGTACAGTTTTAACACCAGACACACTGGCAGCCTCTTTTGAAAATACCTTTCTGGCCTGTGATCTGGCCACCACAAAGATTTTCATATAAAGTGTTATAATAATAGAGCATGGGACAATCATTGTAATTACAATATCAACGATATTACCCCAGATTGACCCTTCAACAATAAAACATTCTTTCAAACATCTACTTCGTACATGTACATTTGCAAAGTTTTTTACGTTAGCAGCACGGTATATGATACAGCAACACCAGGTAACGGATATACAACACATCATTCTTCTTATTGTTATTCTAGAGTGGTACAATAAGGGGTCACACACAGCAACATAGCGGTCAATAGATATCAAGACCAAATTACCCAGAGATAAAGAAGTACATAAACAAGCAATATAGGCATGAAACACACAGAAATATTCCCCAAAACCCCAGCATGCTTCCATTATTGCAACAGTCATTACTGGTATCACAATCAGTCCCACCAGGAGATCTGACGCAGCCAGAGAGAGGATGAGCAGGTTGGTTGGAGTGTGGAGCTGCTTGAAGTGAGAGATGGAGATGATCACCAGTACGTTCAAAATACTGTAACTGCTGGAAATCAATGAGAAGAAGATGTACAGTGTTATGTAGATAGATGTCGATAGCAAAAGCCTTTCTGCAAGAAGAGTTTCCGTCTTGAAAACAGTACTGAACATCTTTTGTTTTCCTCCATTTGTAATAAAAAGTAAAAAATGCTGAGGTCCTGCTCCTGCTTGGTCCCTGTGTGACCCTGTCATGTCCGCCTTCTGACAAACTCTGAGCTCTGCCTCTCTATTTATCCCTGAGTTACTGATAGAAACTCCCCTCCCAGGGAGTCTCTCTGCACGACACACACACACACACACACACACACACACACACACACACACACACACACACACACACACACACACACACACACACACACACACACACACACATGAGCACAGAAATGAACAAACGGTTGGTTAAACAAATTACTTGTGAAAGGATGATGTAATGAATGACAGGATTGGATGTTGCTGTGCCCACCTAGCCTGTCCTTCAGCCTTATTGATAGTTAGAGATGATATTGTTTTCACCTATTTAATTTGTTGGGTTCCAAGGGTAGGCCGTTATTGTAAATAAGAATTTGTTCATAACTGACTAGGTACATTTTTTCAACTGAGCACTTTAATGGGGAAAATATAGTATGGCGTTTTTTTGGTCACTCAATGGCTGTTTTACATGGGAAATAGGATTACTGTGTAAGACTGTTGTGGGTGATTGTAACGCCCTTGGCCATAGAGAGGGTTTTTCTTCTTTATTTTGGTTAGGCCAGGTGTTACATTGGGTGGGCGTCTATGTTCATTTTTCTATGTTTTTTGTATTTCTTTGTTTTGGGCCGGTGTGGCTCCCAATCAGGCACAGCTGTAGTTGTTGTTGCTGATTGGGAGTCACACATAAGAAGCCTTTTTCCTTTGGGTTTTGGTGGGGGATTGTTTCTATTTATTGTTTTGCACCTGACAGGACTGTTTGGCTGTCGGTTTTCTTGTTTTGTGTATAGTGTTCTTACGTTTATTAAAATTCAAAGATGAACACTAACTCCGCTGCACCTTGGTCTACTTCCACAGACAGCCGTTACAGTGATGTCAGTGCTCAGTTTAGAACATAATCCACAACCTCCGGAGACGTGACGGCACGCCACATGTCAGCTAGTCAGTGTGGAGGAAAGTTGACAGTAGGGAACTTGAAATGGCATAAGTTTATGCTGCCCTACAAAGGCAAAATGCAGAAACAACAAATTTGATCTGTTGTAATGGCAAAGTATATTATCTTATTAATGTGGTATTCGTTTCTGACACAGGAGCAAGCCAGTTGATCAGAAAATATCATGCGGTATCAGAAAGTGCTGTCTGTCTACACAGAAAAATACCTTGATGTCATATTTGATCATAAAATAAATGACATATTTACTGTGTTTTGCCTTTGTAGGGCAGTATGGGGTATGCACTATAGCACATGCAGTCAAAATGAATAGTACCGTTCCATATGAACATTCCATAGACGTTTAGAAATGTCCATCTGAACTGAATTAGGAACCATTCTTCTTCAAGTTGAGGGAGACTTTGTCTCAATTAATGTAATGAATAATAGTCAGGGAGAAAAAGGTGTAGATTCACGCGCAGTGCAGGTATTTATTTCGCTGTGGCAGAAGTCAGGAATCGTTGTCAAGGCAAGCAATGGTCGTAACAGGTAGGCAAACATGCAGGTGAATCAACTAGGACTGAAGGCTATAACTGGTTCTTACAAACAAGCTGGGAAAAGGCTTAGAGTCAAAACGAACAATACCTCACAAAGGCACAACCAGAATGAACTGAACTAAACAAGGAGCTGATGAGACCAAATGAGTAACTAACACAGGTGAAATCAATGAACATAAATGAAGACAGGACTACGTTCAAGAACACAAACACGGCTACGTTCAAGAACACAAGGAAACAGAACACAAGGTTGACTAAGAAAATAAATCCAGAACCTTACATAATACTTTATGTTAGATGCCAGTGAGGACCACCAGAACTTACAGGCTAGAAGTTTGTTGATTCGTGTAATTCCCAGATGTCCTGACCTCAAAGATGTGTGACATCATTGCATCAGTTGGGGTCTAACAGCTGCAGGTACGTAACTCTTCCCAGCTGGTGTCTCAGGAGGAGCCGGGTCTGAGGTTAGGGATTATTGTATGGCATAGTGAACCTCCCACTGTACCGGTCCGATAATGAAGAGGAAGGAATAGTGGGTGTAGGGTCTGAGTTAAGGTCAAACTGGCGGGAGACAGCATCAGCTTTTAGGTTTCTCTTTCCAGGGATATAAGTAACATGAAAATGGCAGCGTGTGAAGAAGATAGCCCAGCGGGCTTGTCTGGAGTTTAACCTCTAGGCCCTCTGATATTTTCCAAATTACGATGATCTGTTAGGACGAGAAAGGGATGTTGTACGCCCTCCAACCAGTGGCGCTACTCCTCGAGGACAGCTTGATGGCGAGGAGTTCTGTTCGCTACATCGTAATTCCTCTCAGCAGAGGATAACTTCCTGGAGAAGGCGGCACAGGGATGTGATTTGGGAGGTGTTCCCACCCGCTGAGAGAGAAGACGGCTCCTACTCCAGAGGCATCCAACTCCAAGGTGAAAGGAAGGGTCGGTTAAGGTTGGTGAAGGACAGGAGCAGAGGTGAAGAGGTGTTTCAAGTTGTTGAAAGCAGTCAGGGTGGTATCAGACCATTGAAGAGTCTGGGTCTTTTGGCTGGTAAGGGAAATGAGGGGAGCGACAGTTTAACTGAAGTTCGATGAACAGGCAATAGTAGTGGGAGAACCCAATGAAATGTTGGAGTTCCTTAACCTCTTGGCTAGGTGGGATGCTTACGATTTTCAAAACCTTAAAAATCCTATTACTTTCAATTTCTCAAACATATGACTATTTTACAGCCTTTAAAAGACAAGACTCTCGTTAATCTAAACTGTTCGTTTCAAAAGGCTTTACAACGAAAGCAAAACATTAGATTATGTCAGCAGAGTACCAAGCCAGAAATAATCAGACACCCATTTTTCAAGCCAACATATAATGTCACCAAAACCCAGAAGACAGCTAAATGCAGCACTCACCTTTGATGATCTTCATCAGATGACAACCCTAGGACATTATAGGTTATACAATAGTGTTTTGTTCAATCAAGTTCATATTTATATCAAAACCAGCTTTTTACATTAGCATGTGACGTTCAGAACTACATACTCCCACTCAAACTTCCGGGAATTCGCTTAACATTTACTAAATTACTAACGATAAACGTTCACAAAAAGCATAACAATTATTTTAAGAATTATAGTACAGACCCTCTATGCACTCGATATGTCCGATTTTAAAATAGCTTTTGTGGTGAAAGCACATTTTGCAATATTCTAAGTACATAGCCCAGGCATCACAGGCTCGCTATTTAGACACCCGGCAAGTTTAGCACTCACCATAATCATAACTACTATTATAAAAGTTTGATTACTTGTTATCTTCAGAATGCACTCCCGGACTGCACTTCAATAACAAATGTTGTTTGGTCCAAAATAATCATCGTTATATCCGGATAGGTTTGTTCGTTCCAGACACTATCCAAGTAGTAATGTTATGTTGTGACATAAAATTCTAAATATTACATTACCACTTGAAGCATGTCACCACGAATCAATTTTGGCATTTTTTTCGGAAAAGCGATAATATTCTGACAGGGAACTCCTTTTGCAAATAGAGAAAAATCCCAAGGGGGGTGGGTCAGCATAAGCCCGTGTCCCTTGATCAGTCACTTGAGAAGGCGATAATGTTTCAGCCTGGGGCTGGAATGACACATTCTGTTTTTTCCCGGGCTCTGGCGCCTATGGATGACGTAGGAAGTGTCACGTTAGAGCAGACATCCTTAGTAAATGATGAGATGGAAAGAAGTTCAACAAATGGTCAGACAGGCCACTTCCTGTAAAAGTCTGGGTTTGACCTGCCATTTGGTTCTGTTATACTCACAGACACCATTCAAGACAATTTTGAAAATTTAGGGTGTTTTCTATCCATGTGCAAGTGCAGGGGATTCTAGTTACTGGGTATGGTAATCCCGATTAAATCGGGTATGTTTTTATCCAGCCGGTCAATACTCCCCTAGCCTAACAGGTTAACGGTGGTGGGTTTGGGCCAGTTACTGACGGCGGTGACTTTGTTCTCATCCATGCTGACCCCTCCAGGTGTCGGTACAAATCCAAGTTTACTGAGGTTACATGGAAGGTGCTTTTTTTCAGTCTTCACATAAAGGTTATGTTCAAGGAGCCATTGAAGAGCATTTTTGCACATGCTGTATGTGTTCCTTCGGTGTGAGTAAATCAGGTTGTCATCAATGTATACAATGAGAAATTGGTGGATCATATCCTGGAAACCCTAGTTCATAAAACGATTGGAAGATGGCGGGGGCATTCGGAAGGCCATAGTGCATGAACAGGTTTTCGTTGTGCCCTTGTGCGGTGATAAGGCCATCTTCCATTCATCGCTTATCACGTATACGGACAAGGTTATATGCACTTTGCAGGTGGTTTTGTATAGATGCCTTATGCGGCCCACTTGTTCAAGAGTCGCTGTGATCAGAGGGAGGGAAACGGTTCTTGACCATCAAGTCATTCGGGAATGGTAATCAATACATGGTCTGAGGACCTCTGTCCTTTTTTCCAATGAAGAAGAAGCTGGACAGAGCCGGGAAGAAGGACGAATGAAACTGTTTGAGTGTTTCATCAGTGTAGTTCTCCATTGCCTCATTTTTCTGGGATAGATAGCGGGTTAACACAGCCATTCGGTGGGGACACTCCAGGGAGTAAGTCAATAGCACAGTCCCCTGGGCGTGTGGTGGCGAGTGGAGGCCATGATTTTGCTGAAGACATTGCTGTACTGGGCGTATTCAGATGGTATGGCGGATGGTACTGCAGAGGCAGATTCCTCAATGGTGGGTGGCTCTGCAGGGTAGGCTGAGACAATTGGTGAAGCAGGTAGAAAACGGGACAGTAGTTCACCGTGTCGCCACGAGATGGCAGGGTTATGACGACAAACTGGGGTGTCCGAGGATGAGTGGCTGTTTGGGGAATGAGAGAGTTGGTGATCAATAAAATTACATGCTGCTCCCGAATCTATCAAGCCCTCTACATACTTTGTAACCCCCTTCATGGTTATCAATACTGGGATGGAGAATTGCTTCTGGGAGATATTTAGAAATAAGGTCACGCCTACCTGCATGGAGAAGAGCGACCCTTCTCATTTCTCTGTGGGGGAGCGGAACAGGGCAACTCAAAGCCTGGTCACTTTACACCTGCCAGGTAGGCCCGAAACTGTAACTCTAACCCTACCGGGTGGGACGGTAATCCTCTAACCCTCCCGGGAAGGAAAGAACTGGACAACTAGGTCAGGGGAGAAACACTGGTGACTTCTGAGAGCGGCTGGATCACCTCTGGGGAGGCGGCACACCCGTGTTCTGGCAGACACGGCGTAGACTCCAGCCAGGGATGAAGATCTGTTAAATACCTGGGCACCTCTGGATGTAGTGGGTTCAATGGTCCCATGGCGGTGCTAAACACTCAGGCCAGGAGGTTCTGGAGTAGGTGTCTCTCAGGGGAGTAGCTGGCTAACTCGGGAGGACCGGAGTATGGGCTCTCATGGTGGTGATGATGGCTCTAGCCAGGGGAGCTGTGGTGGTCAGGAGAGTAGCAGCACCGGTGCTCCAGGGGCGGTGACTCGGTTGGGAGGGGGCCTAGAGTACATCCTCCTGAGTACGCCCTCCTGATCTCTTTCTGCTTGTGATGTAGGTACTCCTTATTCCCTCATCAGCTCCCAACTGGTGAGAGTATGGTCATCCTTGACCACTGAGGAGGCCTGGAGGGCTGGTCTCTTAGATGAGAGAGGTGTGTAGGGAACTCATCTTCTCGGTGCATGATGGTTCTTGTAGCAGTGTGTGCTGGGTGAGTGGTGAAAGCAGCCTCATACTTGTTAGGGATGCAAGATAACTAATCTGCATCCTGGGGTGAGAAACAACTCCTCTTCTGGGTACTGCAACATCTCAACTAGAGCAGATCAGAATCATGCAAAACTATTGGTCACTAAATTCGGATAAATTACAGACCATGTAAAAACTGTTGGTGACTAAATCCGTCTCAAAGGGCCATGTAAAAACAATTGGTTGCTAACTCCTTAGAAATGACAGAGCATGTAAAAAACTGTTGATCACTAAATAGGGCGGTATTGGCAACTCCAACATGAAAGAAAATAGTAACGCGGTACAGTACACATATAGCTGAAACTTGTCAAAGTAACATGAAGTAATTAGTGGTAATTACCTACAGTGTTATTACTGGTCCTTCGAGCTGGATTTAGTGATCAACAGTTTTTACATGGTTGCGTAATTTCTCCGGATTTAGCAACAAAGTAGTTTTACAAGACCTTTACTTGCTTTCTGTATAGGTTAAATGGTCTCATCATAAAGGCATTTTAGTTAAAATGGGTTGCATATCTCTCTGCTGGACATTATGCATTCCTCTGGGATTTTACCCCTAGAATTGGCGTATACAGGCCACATTTAGTTCAAATGGGTTACATATCTCTCTGCTGGACATTATACATTCCTCTGGGATTTTACCTAGGTACGTATACAGGCCACATTTAGTTCAAATGGTTACATATCTCTCTGCTGGACATTATGCTATTCCTCTGGGATTTTACCTAGAGTGACGTATACAGGCCACATTTAGTTAAAATGGGTTACATAAAGTGCCCTCTGTAATTATTGGGACAGTAAAGCATATTTTTCTTCTTTTGACTCTATACTTCAAAAGTTTCGGATTTGAAATCAGACAATGACTATGAGGTTGGCAGCTTTAAAGATGGGATCCGTAGCGGTGAAATTACCAGATACTCTTCCTGGGTACAAAATTAAGGCAGTTTGAACAATTTAAAAAACATGACAATACATTCCGGATTTCACAACACAGTGTGCCCTCAGGCCCCTACTCCACCACTACCACATACATACTGTACAATATCCATGTGTATGTGTGTGCATTAGTATCCGTGTGTTATCGTGTGTGTGTATGCAAATGTCTGTCTCCACTATGTTTGTGTTGATTCACAGTCCCCGCTGTTCCATGAGGTATTTTTTTAATCTGGTTTTTGAAATCTAATTCTCCTGCTGCATAAGTTACTTGATGTGGAATAGAGTTCCATGTAGTCATGGCTCTATGTGGGACTGTGGCCTCCATAGTCTGTTCTGGACTTGGGGACTTGCGAAAGACACCTCTTGGGGCATGTCTTGTGAGGTGTGTATGGGTGTTAGGGCTGTGCGCCAGTAGTTCAAACAGACAGCTCGGTGCATTCAACATGTCAATACCCTCTCATAAATACAACTACTGTAGTGATAAAGTCAATCTCTTCTCCACTTGGAGCCAGGAAAGATTGACACATGCATATTATTAATATTAGCTCTCTGTGTACATCCAAAACGGCAGCGTGCTTGCCCTGTTCTGAACAAATAGCAAAATTTCCTAAGTCAATTTTTGTGGCACTTGTCCACACAACTGAAGAGTTATCCGGGTGCTACAAAACTGGGTTCTGCTGTTAAGAAGGTGGAGCAGCGCTTTATTGTGGACATGCTTCTTTCCCATCTTAGCTGCTGTTGTATCAATATGTTTTGACCATGACAGTTTTACAATCCAGGGTAACTCCAAGCAGTTTAATCACCTCAACTTGCTCAATTTCCTACATTATTTATTACAAGATATTGAAGGGTTAAGGTTTAATGAATGATTTATCCCAAATACAATGCTTTTCAATTTAGAAATATTTAGGACTAACTTGTTTCTTGCTGCCCACTCTAAAGAACTAACTGCAACTCTTTGTTAAGTGTTTGCTGTCATTTCAGTCACTGTAGTAGCTGGCATGTATAGTGTTGAGTCATCCACATACATAGACACGACAACTTACTCAAAGCCAGTGGCAATTCATTAGTGAACGTTGAAAAAGTAAAGGCGCCCTGGGAATTCCACAATTCTATCTGAATTATATTTGGAGGAAGGCCTCCGCTGAGAGACACCCTCTGTGTTCTATTAGGCAGATAACGCTTCATCCACAATATAGCAGAGGGGGTGTGAAGCGTAACACATACGTTTTGCCAGCAGCAGACTATGACCGATAATGTCCAAAGCCACTCTGAAGTCTAACAAAGACCAGACCCCACTATCTTTTTATCGTCAATTTCTCTCAGCCAATCATCAGTCATTTGAGTAGGTGCTTTTTGCTTGTTGAATGTCCTTCTCTATAAGCATGCTGAAAGTTTCTTTCAAATTTTCTTTACTGTAAAATAGCATTGTGGTTGGTCAAGCCAATTTTCCAAAAGTTTACTAAAGGGTTGGTAACAGGCTGATTGGTCGGCTATTTGAGCCAGTAAGGGGGCTTCCCACTATTCTTAGGTAGTGGAATGACTATGCTTCCCCTCCAAGCCTGAGGGTACACACATTCGAGTGGGCTTAAGAATTTAAAATATTGCAAATAGGGTGGAAATATCATCCGCTATTATCCTCGAGTATTTTTCCATGCAGTAGTGGCGCCTCTAGTACTGAAGATGCAGTACGCCTTGACCACTGCGCCACTCAGGAGAATAGTTACATTTCTTCAGTCCATCCCTAAAATGTTTACCTAAAAGGTGGTGGAGGTGGCCACTTTGTTTAGTTGTTTGAACTGCAGATTGCCCCTTTAGGAGTACGTGAATGATAGAGGAAGATGATGTTTTTATGTTTTCTGAATTACAATTTGAGACAAAGTAATATTATTGAGCTACATGGGCCTACACAATCCATATTTGAACATGTTTTGATATTTAAGAGATGCCATTTTGAAAACAGTTGCATCTTGAGTTCCTTCCACTCCCATTGATTTTGGGCCAAAATTGACCAATAAAATAGAAAGCCAGAGGGACAAAAGTCAGACAACATTTGGTTTTGTTTATGCAGATCGGGGTCTATATTGACTTTGAATTCCAAATATTTGTAAATTTGAAACCCTAGGTTCCTACTTCAGGAGTGTGAAGCGTAATATGTCTGGTTTTGTCAATCTGAGGCGACAGCTGCCACGGCTGTCATGGAAACAGCTGTTCTTCAACATGTCCAAGTCCTACACAGCCAGTGGAGCAGCTTTCTCTTTCAGTTGGAAATGAAGGAAATCGAGTGGGAACCAAAGATTCCTCCTGGTCCCACGGGCCCTCAGCATTTCCCTGTATATGGTGCCACGAGGCCAAACTGCCCAGACTGGTGCTGTCCCAGTAAGATTGCAACTGGAACCACACCGTAAAACATTTCCTGTAAAATGTTCCAGTAACTTACTGGAAACTTTACAATTGGCACTATGCATTGGGGCAGGTAGAGTTCCCTTAGCATCCGTAAACCCAGATTAAGTCTGTCAGACTGCCAGATAGTGAAGCGTGATTCATCCCCACTCCCAGAAAACGTGTTTCCACTGCTCCAGGAGTCCAATGGCGGTGTGCTTTACACCACTCGAGCCGTCACTTGGCATTGAGCATAGTGATCTTAACTTGTGTTCGCGCTGCTGGGCCATGGAAACACATTTCCATGAAGCTCCACGGCAACAGATATTGTGCTGATGTTGCTTCCCAGAGCAGTTTGGATCTCGTAGTGAGATGTAACCAAGACAGAGGAATTTTACTAAGCTATGCGCTGCAGAACTCCAGCCTTCCAGTTCTGTAGCTTGTGCGGACTACCACTTAAGCGGCTGAGGCGTTGTGGCACCTAGGCGTTTCTACTTCCACAGTGCTTACAGTTGACCGGGACAGCTCCTAACAGGGCGGGAATTTGACTGAATCCATATAAGCTGTAACTCAGCAAAATCTTGCATTTATATTTTTCAGTATAGAATAAGTCAAGTTATCCCTCTGTCACAGATTGTGATTGATAGTGACTTCCTCTGGTCACTGTACATACTGAAAATAATCCCTGGCCTCTGTTTCAATCCGCAGGAAAACAATTACATTTTTGTCTTTACTCAAGCACATTGGATATGAGATCAAATGTTAAATATGAGGCGACATGATAGAATGTCACCTTTTATTTGAGGAGTATTTTCATACATACAGTACATTCAGAAAGTATTTATACCTTGACTTTTCCACATTTTGTTACGTTACAGCACTATTCTAAAATTGATTAACATATTTTTTTCTGTCATCGGTCCCACACAATACCCCATAAACTGTTTTTTTAGAATTTCTTGCAATTGTATTTGCAAAATAAAAACAGAAATACCTCATTTACATAAGTATTCAGACCCTTTGCTATGACCTCAGGGGTAGGCTAAAGAACATCCTGTTTCCATTGATCATCCTTGAGATGTTTCTACAACTTGATTGGAGTCCACCTGTGGTTGATTCAATTAATTGGACATGAGGATTTGAAAAGTCACACACCTGTATATAAGGTCCCATTGACAGTTCATGTCAGAGCCTGAACCAAGACAGGAAGGAATTGTCTGTGAGGCTCCTAGACAGGATTGTGTCGGGGCACCCGATCTGGGGAAAGGTAACAAGAAACATTTCTGCAGCATTGAAGGACCCCAAGAACACATTAAGTCCATCATTCTTAAATGGAAGGCTTTGGAACCACAAAATTTTCCTAGAGCTGGCTGCCCATTCCAAACTGAGCAATCGGGGAGGGCCTTGGTCAGGAGGTGACCAAGAACCAGATGCAACTCTGAGAAACAGTGTTCCTCTGTATGGAGAAGGAAAACCTTTCAGAATAACAAGTATCTCTGCAGCACTCCAACAATGAAGGCCTTTACAATGCTTAGAGTGGCCAGACTGAAGCCACGCCACAGTAAAAGGCACATAACAGCCTTGGAGTTTGCGAAAAGGACTATCAGACAAGAAACAAGATTCTCTGGTCTGATGAAATCAAAATTAAACTCTTTGGCCACAAAGATACCAGCGTCGCATCTGGAGGAAACCTGGCACCATCCCTACGGTGAAGCATGGTGGTAGCAGCATCGTATTTCGTCGGGATGTTTTTCAGTGGAAGGACTGAGAGACTAGTCGGACCGAGGAAAAGATGAACGGAGCAAAGTACAGAGAGAATCCTTGATCTCAATCACGGACTACAAAAGAAAAACCATCCCCATACGCGGACCACAATGTCTTGCTCCCAGACAGACTAAACAACTTCTTTGCTCGCTTTGAGGACAATACAGTGCCACTGACAGGCCGCTACCAAAACCTGCAGGCTCTCCTTCACTGCAGCCAGCGTGAGTAAAATATTTAAACATGTTAACCATCGCAAGGCTGCAGGCCCAGATGGCATCGGCTGCGTTATCAGAGCTTGCGCAGACCAGCTGGCTGAATGCGTTTACAGACATATTCAATCAATCACCTTGATCTGCTGTTCCACATACTTCAAGAGGGCCACCACTGTTCCTGTTCCCAAGAAAGCTAAGGTAACTGAGCTAAATGACTAACGCCCGTAGCACTCACTTCATCATCATGAAGTGCTTTGGGAGACTAGTCAAGGACCATAGCCTCTCCACCCTACCTGACACCCCTAGACCCACTCCAATTTGCTTACCGCCCCAATAGGTCCACAGACGACTCAATCTCAATCACACACTGCACACTACCTAACCCATCTAGACAAGGAATACCTATGTAATAATGCTGTTCATCGACTACAGCTCAGCACTTAACACCATAGTACCCTCCAAACTCGTCATTAAGCTCTAAACCCTGGGTCTCGGCCCGCCCTGTACAACTAAGTCCTGGACTTCCTGACGGGCTGCCCCCAGGTGGTGAGGGTAGGTAACAACATCTCCACCCTGCTGATCCTCAACACTGTGGCCCCACAGGGTGCGTTCTCAGCCCTCTCCTGTACTGCCTGTTCACCCACACGACTGCTTGGCCATGCACGCCTCAACTGAATCATCAAGTTTGCAGACGACACTGCAGTGGTAGGCTTGATAACCAACAATGACGGAGGACAGCCTACAGGGAGGAGGTGAGGCCCACGGAGTGGTGTCAGGAAAATAACCTCACACTCAATGTCAACAAAACAAAGGAGATGATCGTGGACTTCAGGAAACAAAAGCAGAGGAGCAGCCTCCTATCCACATTGACAGGACAGTAGTGGAGAGGGTGGAAAGTTTCAACCTGTTGGGGCCTAGGGGCAGTATTTGCACTGCGGATAAAAAACGTACCCGATTTAATCTGGTTACTACTCCTGCCCAGTAACTAGAATATGCATATAATTATTGGCTTTGGATTGAAAACACCCTAAAGTTTCTAAAACTGTTTGAATGGTGTCTGTGAGTATAACAGAACTCATTTGGCGGGCCAAAAGCTGAGAAGATTCCTTACCGGAAGTGGCCTGTCTGACCATTTCTTTCCCTCCTTGATAATCTCTAACAAAAACAGGGGATCTCTGGCATGGCGTGACCTTCCTCACGGCTCCCATAGGCTCTCAGAACCCGGGAAAAAGCTGAATGTAGCGTAATTCCAAGGCCCAGACTAGAACACTAGCGCGTTTGGCAAGTGCTCTATCAGAAGACGATAGACTGAAAGCTCGTGCATGGGGATAGCATGCTTTTACTTTCACTCTCTTTGTAATTAAAAACGATTTGATTGGAATATTATACGCTTTTACTTGAGTAAAATGGCATAAAAATGATTTTTAAACAGCGGTTGACATGCTTCGAAAGTACGGTAATGGAATATTTAGAATTTCTTTGTCACGAAATGCGTCGTGCTGCGTTAACCATATTTGCCCTTTCGGATGGTGTCTTGAGCGCGCAGACAAAGCGATTGCTATTTGGATATTACAATGGATTGTTGCGTTCAAACCAACATTTGTTATTGAGTAAGTCCTGGGAATTGCATTCTGACGAAGACAGCAAAGGTAATAACATTTTCTTATAGTAAATCTGACTTTGGTCAGGGCTAAACTTGCTGAGTGTCTAAATACTTCTTCCCACGTGATGCCCGGGCTATCACCTTAAAATATTGCAAAATGTGCTTTCACGAAAAGCTATTATAAAATCAATGGACATATCAGTGCATAGAAGTTCTGTATCTATAATTTAAAATAATTGTTATGTTTTTTTGTGAGCGTTTATTGTGAGTAATTTAGTAAATTCACGGAAGTGTTCGATTGGGGTTACTAGTCACATGCTAGTCACCTGCTAATGTAAAAAGCTGTTTTTGATATAAATATGAACTTGATTGAACAGACATGCATGTATTGTGTAACATAATGTCCTAAGATTGTCATCTGATGAAGATCATCAAAGGTTAGTGCTGCATTTAGCTGTGGTTTGGGTTTATGTGACATTATATGCTAGCTTTGAAAATGGGTGTCTGATTATTTCTGGCTGGGTACTCTGCACTGACATAATCTAATGTTTTTTTCTTTAGATTTGTAAAGCCTTTTTGAAATCGGACAGTGTGGTTAGATGCTTGAGGTCTTGTCTTTAAAATGCTGTAAAATAGTCCTTATGTTTGAGAAATTGAGTAATAGCATTTCTAAGGTATTTGAATAGCAACGCCCACGAGATTCAACTGGCTGTTGAGTAGAGGTTGAGAGGTTAAGTTCCTCGTGCGTACACATCGGACAAACTGAAATGGTCCACCCACACAGACAGCGTGGTGGCGCAGCAAGCGCCTCTTCAATCTCAGCAGGCTGAAGGAATTAAAACTTGTCACCAAGAAACACTCACAAACTTTTACAGAATACTGTCAGAGAGCATCCTGTTGGGCTGTTTCACCACGCCTGGTATGGCAACTGCTCACGCCCATAACTGGAAGGCTCTCCATAAGGTGGTGAGGTCTGCCCAAACGCATCACCGAGGCAAACTACCTGCCCTCCAGGAAACCTACACCACCCGACGTCACAGGAAGGCCGAAACCAACGAGCCACCTGCCTGTTCACCCGCTATCATCCAGAAAGCGAGGTCAGTACAGGGAGCATCAAAGAGAGGACCGAGAGACTGAAAACAGCTTCTATCTCAAGGCCATCAGACTGTTAAACAGCCATCACTAACATTGAGTGGCTGCTGCCAACATACTGACTCAACTCTAACCACTTTAATAATGGAAAATGTATGTAATAAATGATTCACTAGCCACTTTAAACAATGCCATTTATATAATGTTTACATACCCTACATTACTCATCTCATGTGTATATACTGTACTCTATACCATCTACTGCATCTTGCCATCTTGATGTAATAAAATGTATCACTAGCCACTTTAAACAATGCCCACTTTATATAATGTTTACATATCCTACAATACTCATCTCATGTGTAAATACTGTACTCTATACCATCTGCATCTTGCCTATGCCGTTCATGCATCACTCATTCATACATTTTTTTATGTACATATTCTTACTCATTCCTTTACACTTGTGTGTATAAGGTAGTTGTTGTGAAATTGTTAGGTTAGATTACTTGTTAGATATTGCAACACGGTCGGAAATAGAAGCACAAGCATTTCGCTACATTAACAACATCTGCTAACCATTGTATGTGGCAAAATAAAATTTGATTTGATTTGATGATTTGATGAAAACCTGCCAGTGCTCTCAGGATCTCAGACAGAGACGGTTCACCTTCCAACAGAACAACGACCCTAAGCACATATTCAAGGCAATGCAGGGAGTGGCCGGGAAAAGTCTCTGAATGTGCTTGATGGATCAGCCAGAGACTGGACTAGAACCTGACCCGACGTCTGTGGAGAGACCTGAAAATAGCTGTGCAGCGACGTTCCCCATCCAACCTGACAGAGCTTAGAGGATCTAAAGAGAAGAATGGGAGAAGTTCCCCAAATACAGGTGTGCCAAGCTTGGCAGCGTCATACACCCTGTATTCGGCTGGCAAAGATGCTTCAACAAGGTACTGGCAGTGAAGTCAGAAAACTTAGGGATGTTCAGAGGTAGTGCGCTCTGACCAACGCATCACCCGGGGCACTCTGCCTGCCCTCAGGACATCCCTACAGTACCCGATATCACAGGAAGGACAAAAAAATCATCAAGGACATCAACCACCCAGGCCACGGCCTGTTCGGCCCGCTATCATCCAGGAAGGAGAGATCAGTACAGATGCATCAAAGCTGGGACCGAGAGACTGAAAAACAGCTTCTATCTCAAAGCTATCAGACTGTTAAATACCCAGCCGCTAGGCAACTACCACACAGTTACTGAACCCTGCACCTTAGGATGCTGGCCTACAGTCTGTACATAGACATGGAATCCCTGGTCACTTTAACTTGGGGCTAGGTGGGACTAAGCGTGCCACCGTGGTGCCTCCATCAACAGCAGGTGCATTTCAAAAATGACAGAATTTGAATCCAAATAAATGTCAAAATTCAAATTTTTCAAAAATACAACTATGTTACACATTTGAAAGATAAACATCTCCTTAATCTAACTAACCACGTTTCACGATTTCAAAGGTTTTACGGCAAAAGCATAAATTTAGAGTATGTTAGGACAGTACATTTACAAGAGTTGTGTGTAATGTTTTGTCAAGTCAAAACAGGGTCACCAAAACCATAAAACCAGCTAAAATGATACACTAACCTTTACAATCTCCATCAGATGACACTCCTAGGACATTATATTGAACAATGCATGCATTTAGTTCTATCAAGTTCATATTTATATACAAAACAGCGTTTTACTATGGCATTGATGTTGATACGTTTCCCTCAATAACTTGGCAGTCAAGTCGCGTCACAAATGAAATAATTAAAATTAGAAAACATTGGTAAAATATTATATTGTCATTTTAAAGAATTATAGATTTACATCTTTTGAACGCAATCAACTTGCCAGATTTTAAAAATAACCTTACTGGGAAATCACACTTTGCAATAATCTGAGCACTGTGTGCCCAGAAAAAATACGCGTTGCGATACAGACTAGACTTCATATTGGGGAGATCTAAAATCGAAAATACTAAGTAAAGAATCCATTACCTTTTGATTCTCTTCATCAGATGTCACTTCCAGGTATCACAGGTCCATAACGAATGTAGTTTTGTTCAAAAAAGCTCATCATTTATGTCCAAAATCTCCGTCTCGTTAGCACATGATGTAAGTCAGCCGGACTTCTCGTCATGAACGAGGGGAAAAAATATATTTCGTTCGTTCAAACAGTGTCAAACGTTGTATAAGCATAAATCATTAGGGCCTTTTTTTAACCAGAACATGAATAATATTCAAGGGTGGACGAATGCATAGCCTTTTGTAACGATTGGAACGAGGGTACCCAACATGAAGTAACGCGCCAGGTGTCTAATGGGACATCACCATTCTCCATGGCTCTTGTTCATTCAGATCTCCCTCCAGAAGACTCAAAACACTTTGTAAAGGCTGGTGACATCTAGTGGAAGCAATAGGAAGTGCCAAAAGATATTCCTAAACCCCTGTGTTTTCAATGGGATAGGTTTAAAGTCAATACAACACATCAGGTATCCAACTTCCTGTCCAGAGGAAATGTCTCAGGGTTTTACCTGCCAAAATGAGTTCTGTTATACTCCCACAGACACCATTCAAACAGTTTTGGAAACTTTAGAGTGTTTTCTATCCATATATAATAAGTAAGTATGCATATTCTAGTTACTCGGGTAGGATTAGTAACCAGAGCCAAATCGGGTACATTTTTTTATCCAGACGTGCAAATGCTGCCCCTAGACCCAACAGGTTAATAATGTTTACATACTGCTTTACTCATCTCCTTATGTGTATATACTGTATTCTGCATGTATTTTTTGTCATTACCACTAAGACATTGATTGTCCAAATATTTATATATAAGCTATTTCCATTCTTTTACTTTTAGATTTGTGTGTATTGTTGTCACGCTCGGTCGTGAGTGAATGGACCAAAGACGCATTGGGTACGTGAAATGCTCATTTTATTGCACAAATAAAACAATGTAAAACTATGAACGGACGACAAACAATCTTTGCAGGCAACACACACCTATCTATGCAAAGAATAATTCCTCAAGACAAATCCAAAGATGACAAAAGGATTCCTGATTATAGGACCTTCAATCTGAGGCAACGAGTAGACAGCTGCCTCCAATTGAAGGCCTCAATCCCAATTACCTAAACACAGATCTAAACACCCTAGAAACAGACATAGAAATATACAAACATAGAACAATGACCAAAACCCCGGAATACATAAATCAAACACCCCTCATACATACACACCCAAACCATATAAAACAAATACCCCTGCCACGTCCTGACCAAACTATAATAACAAATAACCCCTTTACTGGTCGAGACGACAATCGTTGTGAATTGTTAGATACTACTGCACTGTTGGAGATAGGAAGAAATGCATTTCACTACAACCGCAATAACATCTGCTAAGCATGTGTTTGTGACCAATAAAATTTGGATTTTGATTTGATTTTGGTAGTATATTAAAGGTAATAACCCTTGAAACGTAATGTTGGGTTAAATTATGTATTTAGATATTGGTTCCCTTACCCTGTGAGCAGTCTATGAACTAGCTCTTAGTCTCAGCCACTCTGACATTAAGCTCATCCGTATATTCATATATTCTTAATTCCAGTCCTTTACTTAGATTTGTGTGTATTAGGTATTTGTTGTGCAATTGTTAGATATTACTTGTTAGATTTGCTAAAACTGTCAGAACTAGATGCATAGCACTGAGCAAACACTCGCAATAACATCTCCTAAACACATGTTTTTTTTTGACCAATACACTTTGATTTGATTTGATACTAATGAGTAACAGTGATCCTTCCTAGAAACAAGAATGTTATCATTTTTCAGACAAACACGTTATTCGCTACAGCACACTATTACAACAGTGTGGACTGTTTTCAAATAAAATGTTCAATATATATTTTTCATATTCAAGTTGTGTTGCTTATTGTTTAACCAATGATATGTTCTAGGTCATTTTGGGAACCCAAGGAGCATCAGGTACTGCTGGAAATGTCTACCAATAGCATGTCCATCTTTTGTGATAAATTTCACTGGTAACACTGTTCAAAACATTTATAAAGTATTAAGAAAGTATGAATAGTCCTCACATTGGATGAGGGACTGCAAAACTACGCTTCACTAAATGATCTGTAAATGGTTTATAAGGATAGTGATAAAACATCTGATGAATGATCTTCTGAATTATTAGCCCATACTATAAAAATTGTTTATAAATGTGTGAATAACTAGCTTACAAAAATAAATATGGGAGTAATTATAAATAAATGATGAATAAACTATTTAATAATCCATTATAAACTATTTAGTGTGTTGCCCAATCTCCATGATTCTCAGAGTTAAACAGTATCTGAGAGAGCTGCTCATAGTGTGACCCCGGACCTGGCAGCAGATGTAGTGAGAGTAGTGGTAGTGTTCATAACCAGTAATTTTGAGGTTCAAGTGTCTACTGTGGTCTCCTACACTGTTGTGTTGAATAATTAATGTATATACTGTAGTAGTTAATCACAAATGTCAGAATACCTAGCTGAGTAACATTTCATAAATGTGGCCTTAATATTAAATGGTGAGACTGTAAATGCTTACAGATGGTTTATTACTGAATGTTATTATATAAAAAGTATACACAATTGCATATTCTTACATTTTACCATCAACTACTTACACAATACACAATTTATTTAAATCCGGACGTTATCTGATATCATGCAGTGTTGTACATTTCAACTTTAATAAAACTTGATGAAGACGTTGTGTCACAATTGAGCCACTAGAGGGAGATGTTAAACAACATATAGAATGACTCATGACGTCCTCAAAATGTACTATTAGGAAGGCTTACTATTTATCATTAAGTAACACGGAACAACCAACAAGCCTTAGGTATTTGGAGTACACAATCCATAATGACTACAGTATCCTTTGTAAAACAAGGGCCTTCTCCAAGTCATTCCATTCCAATCCAAATCAATCTGTATCAACACCACATGTATCTATGATGACAACACTGAGGTAAGTAATGCCAGTGTTCTGTTACATGAAATAAATACTTACAACAATTGTAGAAAAAACTATCAAACCAGATTGTAAACGTAGGGAATAAAATTTTAGGATCTACGAACGTCTTAGAATTCAAAGTTATTAAAAGTTTAGCTGCCACTTTGAACCATGGGTAAAGAAAGCATAAATATTGGATTCATTAAGGAATTAACGAAGTGGCAGAAAAATGGTAAATATATGATAAAAAATGCAATTAAAAAGAAAAAAAAAAAGTTAATGAATAGAAATGGAATCCAACAAATGAAATAGTTGACAACAACAATAGAGAAGAGTTTTTGCTGCTTTTTGTCTCAGACTTATTAGCCTGTACAGTTTTAACACTAGTTACACTGGCAGCCTCTTTAGAAAACACCTTTCATGCTTGATCTGGCCACCACAAAGATTTTCATATAAAGTGTTATAATAATAGAGCATGGGACAAACCATTGTACTTACAAAGGTCAATAATATTACCCCAGGTTATTCCTTCCAACAATTAAACATTCTGTCAAACACCTACTTGGTACCTGTACATTTACTTAAAGTTTTTATAATAGCAGCATCGTATATGATAGGAACAACACCAGGGTAAAGGATATAACAACACATCATTCTTCCGTTGTTGTTATTTTAGAGTGGTACATTAAGGGGCTCACACACAGCAACATAGCGGTCAATAGATATCAAGAACAAATTGCCAAGAGATAAAGAAGTACATAAGAAAGTACTCGAAGATCCCCTGAAACACACAGAAATATTCCCCAAAACCCAGCATGATTCCATTATTGGGCTACAGTCATTACTGGTATCACAATCAGTCCCACCAGGAGATCTGACGAGCCAGAGAGAGGATGAGCAGGTTGGTTGGAGTGTGGAGCTGCTTGAAGTGAGAGATGGAGATGACCAGTAGGTTCAAAAATACTGCTGTAACTGCTGAAATCAATGAGAAGAAGGATGTACAGTGTTATGTAGGTAGATATCTTTAGCAAAGCCTTTCTGCAAGAAGAGTTTCCGTCTTGAAAACAGTATTGAACATCTTCATGTTTCTCATTTGTAATAAAGGTCAAAATGCTGAGGTCCTTCTCCTGCTTGGTCCTGTGTGCTTGACCCTGTCAGGTCCACCGTCTGACAAACTCTGAGCTCTGCCTCTCTATTTATCCCTGAGTTACTGACAGAAACTCTCCTCCCCAGGATCTCTCTGCACGCACACACACACACACACACACACACACACACACACACACACACACACACACACACACACACACACACACACACACACACACACACACACACACACACACACACACACACCACCACCAACAAAACATACACAAGTGAGCACAGAATTGAACAAGCGGTTTGTTAACCTCTTGGAGCTAGGTGGGACGCTAAAGTGCCACCTGTAGTGCACTCCATCAACAACAGGTGCATTTCAAGACGGCAAATTTGAATCCAAATAAATGTCAAATTCAAATTTTCAAAAATACAACTATGTTACACCATTTGAAAGATAAGCATCTCCTTAATCTAACCACGTTTTACGATTTCAAAAGGTTTCACAGTTAAAGCATAAATTTAGAGTATGTTAGGACGGTACATTTACAAGAGTTGTGTGTAATGTTTTGTCAAGTCGAAAACAAGTCACCAAAACCATAAAACCAGCTAAAATGATACACTAACCTTTTTTAATCTCCATCCAGATGACACTCCTAGGACATTATGTTAGACAATGCATGCATTTTAGTTCTATCAAGTTCATATTTATATACAAAAACAAGCGTTTTACTATGGCATTGATGTTGAAATCGTTTCCCTCAATAAATATAAACATTCACAAAAAGTAAACAATTAATTTTAAGAATTATAGATACAGAACTCCTTTGTGCAATCGAGGTGTCGATTTAAAATAGCTTTGTGAAAGCACATTTTGCAATATTCTCAGTAGATAGCCAAGCCATCACGTATAGCCATTTAGACACCCAATTAAGTTTTCAGCCCCGACCAAAGTCAGATTTACTATTACAAAAAGTTTGATTACCTTTGTTGTCTTGTAGAATGCACTCCCAGGACTGCTACTTCAATAACAAATGCTGGTTGGTCAAATAATCCACTTAATCAAATAGCGGCGTTTTGTTGTGCATTCAGACACTATCCCGAAATGGTAAATCAGGCTACGGCATGGCTAATTGGGTGACAAAAAAATTTGAAATATTCATTAGTATTTCAAGCATTTTCACAACCGTTGTTTAAAATCCATTTTATGCATATTTTTCTCAAAAGTTGTATAATATTCCTACCAATTAGGTAAACAGAGAAAAGAAAACAAAGCATTCATTGACAGACGAGCCTGAGTTCCCAGGTACTGTAAATCACCCACTACCCAAACGCGTTACTTTTTTTTTCAGCCAGAGCCTGCAAAGCCACGATTCACGCTTGGCCGGCTTCTGAGAGCCTATGGCAGCCGTAGGAAGTGTCACGCAACAGCAGAGATCCTTTGTAATGGATAGAGACAAAGAAGCAAGAAATGGTAGACAGGGCACATCCTGTACAGAATCTTCTCAGGTTTTGACCTGCCATTTGAGTTCTGTTATACTCACAGACACCATTCAAACAGATTTAAAAACTTTGGAGTGTTTTTATCCAAAGCCAATAATATTATATGCATATTCAGTTAATAAAGAGTGAACCAGATTAAACTGGGTACGTTTTTATCCAGCCGTAGTTTAATACTGCCTCTGAATGCTTAACAGGTTAATATCAAAACCAACGGTAACAAAGAAAATAATCAACATGGGTATGTAAAACTTGATGCGCACCAGTAAACATGTGCACAAGAATACAACAAAACAATCCACACACAAAGACATGGGGGAACAGAGGGTTAAATACACAACAAGTAAAATGAGGGAATTCGAAACCACAGGTGTGTGTGAAAACTAGACAAAACAAATGAATGAAAGCGGATCTGACGATGGCTAGAAGACCAAGGACACCGCCGGAGCACCAACAAGGAGAGGACCCGACTTCGGCAGAAGTGTGACAGTAATGTTACTAGCAATACAAACCAATTGTCATAGCAAGCTAAAGTCAACCAAATAATGTTAGTTCATTGATAGTTAGCAAGCCAGCCATCGAACTCCAGGCTGGTTAGCTTAACAGCAAGCTTTAGCTTGCAATGAAAACAACTTTGACAAAAATAGAAATGTTTAATATCTGAATCTGTAGCTAGATTTCTTACCTGGTACATGGAAGCTTCATGGAGACTGCAACCCCTTTATAAGACCTCTGTGTTGTTTCGCTTAGTTTCAGTGATAGCTTGAATGTAGGTAGTGTTTACTGATTTCAAAACGTGTTATTTTCAGGGAGGAGAGAGTAGATTGTATGGCAACATAGGCATCTAGAAAAGTAGTCATCACAACTTTTCCCACTGACCTTTGTCAATAGCACCTGATAAATTCAGGGCAGCAATATTATTGGAGAGAAGTAGCAACATATTTGCAGTTTCATGTAAAAGTTATAGATATAAAGACTGCATTACAAGCAGCTATTTTATAGACTGGTAGACCAATCCAAACTCGTCTTCTACAAACAGTTTCACTCATTATCTCAGCCAATCATGGCTTATGGAAGGTTGTTGACTTTCTTTGTGGCTAAACCAACTAGTTGTAATTTAACCATTTTATTCGTATTTACAGATGACGTACAAGTTTGATATATAAAGGCACATGAAAGTTCACATACCGAGAAGGAAATTTCTAGCAAAATAAAATCATAAGCTACAAAATGTATTGTTCTCATAAGGCTCTCCTGTGAAGTGTGACTTGCAACATACGCCAGTTTCTGAAATCGGTCATATTTGTCACGTGCGCTCATTTTTGCTGAGAGAATGTGCAAAGACTAATGTGTTTATATATTATAGTAGTAAAGGCAAATCTCAAATATCTTTTGAACTGACTTCAAATTGTTTATCTTAAAACAACCCCAACCCCCAAAGGCTGAGAATTTTAATAATTAATGCCACCTGCCCATCTGCTAAATGACTTAAATGGAAAATGTGTAGCAGAGGTGAGTCAGAGGCACTTTAGTAGAGAGGTATTTAAATCAGTGTCATCCTCAGTCCAAGAGGGACTTTCCTCTAGGACTATTGGTTAAGATGTTGGTTTTCACTCAGGAAACCACGGTTAGATCCCACCTGTGACAGAGTATGATTCTTGACCTGCAGCGAAGACTAGTTTAGGGGTGAGGGTTGTACTTGTGGTTGAGGCTCAATGGAGGTTGTACTCACACAAATAACAATAGAGCTGTACTCAGGTTCACTTTGAATGTTTATGTTGTTTTAGGCCTTATTAGGTCCCTGGAGTAAAGCATTTGTGGTCTCCAACACCTTAAAATTGGTAGAATTCTTAGAGTTTTGAACGTCATTCACAGAGCACAGGTTGAGTTTTTGCTGATGTAATATGAAATCACGGTAAAATAGATGTAGTGTGTGTGTGTGTGTGTGTGTGTGTGTGTGTGTGTGTGTGTGTGTGTGTGTGTGTGTGTGTGTGATCTGTTTGATACCTTAATTGTTAGAGTGACGTGTCATTATTACAGAGCCTTGCATGTTAGTGCTAACAGGTCTTTGGAATCTGAGACAATAACAAACTATACAAACAATACATGATTGGGTAGAATACTGCAAGGTGATGTTGGCAAATATTATGTGTCCAATGATGTAACTGTCTTCCCTTAACTTGAATTATTTCCATAATTCAGTTCAGATGGACATTTGTACAAGTCTATGGAATGTTCTATGGCATGGCATTAGCGCATACTGCATAGAATAGATATACCATCTTATCAACTGCCCAACTGCACAATTTTCATATGCACTGGCAAAGGACATATGCCGTGGATGTAGTTTCACAAGGCCATCCTTCCAAATGTATTTCGTTGTTTGACTATTGGAAGTCTAAAGAACTTGTGTAGGAGAGTTTGTGTTTGAGTGGCAGGCTTGGCATATAAGATCATCATTAGTTTATCATATTTATTTATTTATTTATTTATTTATTTAATTTCCTTTATTTAACTCAGGTAGGCAAGTTGGAGAACAAGTTCTCATATTTACAATATGATACCTAGTTTGATGCTGAATATGCTGGAGAACAAACCCCTGTTTGGAGCTCCACATCTATGCAAAATAGTTGATTGGTTTGATAAGCGGCAACCTGTCACCAGTTCCAGAACTTTTATAGAACCTTATGAAAGGGTTCTCTTTATGGCACCATGAAAGGTTTCAATTAGAACCCTAACATCATGGTTCTTTACACCTTAACTGTCTCTTCTTTAGAAAACATGCTTGAAAAAATGATTTCATCTTAAATTCCTAATACTACATAACTCAAATGAATTTCCAAAAGTATTTTTTTTATTCCACTTTATATTTTGAAATAACCGAACTCTACCAGGCAGTTAACTAATGCTCTGGAAGAGAGTATGCCCAGCTTATGCCATATTACAAATGTTCAGACCATTTGGAGTTAATATATGTGAATAGTGTTTAGGAAACTAGCTATGTCGCGGGTCAGTACTACACAGGAGAGCCAGTTGAACGTAAACTTTTTGAACAAATGCTTTCTCAAACATGTGAACTTTCATGTGGCTTATTAACAGACCTGTATGTATCTGTAAATACTAATAATATTGCCCAATTAGGGAGCCTATTGGTTTAGCATTGAGAAAAGTCCACAACCTTCCCGCTTAGCCATGATTGGCTGAGATAATGAGTGGGCTGGACATGCCGAGAGATGCTTGATTTCTGTCTGCCATATAAAGTTAACGCCGTATTTCAGTAAATCAAATCAAATCAAATGTATTTTGCCACATACATGGTTAGAAGTAAGATGTTAATGCGAGTGTAGCGAAATGCTTGTGCTTTATTTCCAATTGCTGCAGTAAATATTTAACAAGTAATTAACTCAACAATTTTCATTAACAATTACCTTATACACAATAAGTAAAGGAATGAGTAAGAATATGTACATAAAAATATTAATGGAGTGATGGCCGTAACTAAAAGTAGGCAAGATGCAGTAGATGGTATAGAGTGCTATATTTACATATGAGATGAGTAATGTAGGGTATGTAAACATTATATAAAGTAATGTTTAAAGTGGCTAAAGATAATTTATTAATATTACAGATGGCAAGATGCAGTAGGATGGTATAGAGTACAGTATATACAAATACGAGATGAGTAATGTAGGTATGTAAACATTATATAAAACAGGGATTGTTTAACGTGGGTTATAGATATAATTTATTACATACATTTTTCATTATTAAAGTGGTTAGAGCTGAGTCAGTATAGTTACAGCAAAACACCAACGTTAGTGATGGCTGTTTAACAGTCTGATGGCCTTGAGATAGAAGCTGCTTCAGTCTCTCGGTCCCCGCTGATGCCTCTGTACTGACCTCGCCTTCTGGATGATAGCGGGTGAACAGGCAGGTGGCTCGGGTGGTTGTTGGCCTTGATCTTTCTGGCCTTCCTGTGAGGCCGGGTGGTGTAGGTTTCTGAGGGCAGGTAGTTTGGCCCCGGTGATGCGCGCTGCCAGCAGACCTCACTACTCCATGAGCCTTCCAAAGATATGGGCGAGCAGTTGCCATACCAGGCGGGAGCAGCCCAACAGGATGCTCTCGGCATTGTGCATCTGTAAAAGCCAGGAGTGTTTTTGGTGATAAGTCAACCCTTCAGCCTGCTGAGATTCAGCAGGGGCTGCGCCTTCACCACGCGTCTGTGTGGGTGGACCATTTCAGTTTGTCCGTGATGTGTACGCCGAGGAACTTAACCCTCTTATCCTCTACTCAGCAGCCAGTTGAATCCCGTGGCGTTGCTATTCAAATACCTTAGAAATGCTATTACTTCAATTTCAAACATGACTATTTTACAGTACTAAAGACAAGACTCTCGTTAATCTAACCACACACTGTCGATTTCAAAAAGGCTTTACAACGAAAGAAAAACATTAGATTATGTAGCAGAGTACCCAGCCAGAAAAAATCAGACACCCATTTTTCAAGCTAGCAAATAATGTCACATATAAACCCAAACCACAGCTAATGCAGCACTAACCTTGATGATCTTCATCAGATGACAACCCAGGGATTATTGGTGTTATACAATACATGCATGTGTTAATCAAGTTCATATTTATATCAAAACAGCTTTTTATTATAGGTAATAGCATGTGACTAGCATTCCCACCAACACTTCCGGTGAATTTACTTAAATTACCTACGATAAACGCTCACAAAAAACATAACAATTATTTAAGAATTATAGATACAGAACTTTCTATGCACTCGATATGTCGATTTTAAAATAGTTTTTCGGTGAAAGCACATTTTGCAATATTCTGCAGATAAAGCTCCGGCACAGGGCAGCTATTTAGACACCCAGTAAGTTTAGCCCTGACCAAAGTCAGATTTACTATAAGAAAAATGTTATTAACTTTGCTGTCTTCGTCAGAATGCACTCCCAGGACTTTTACTTCGATAACAAATGTTGGTTTGGTCGCAAATAATCCATTGTAATATCAACAAATAGCGCCGTGTTGTGAGTTCAAGACATCCGAAAGGGTAAATAAGTGGCTAGAAAGCAATTCATTTGCTTCCTCGTGACAAAGAAATTCTAACATTCCATTACGTATCAGGGGTTATGTAACCGGGCTGTTTAAAATCTCTCAATTTTTATGCTATTTTTCTCAAGCAAAGCGATAATATTCCGGACTGGAAATCGTTTTTTATTACAAAGAGAGGAAAGTAAAGCATATCCTCATGCACGAATGCCTCAGTTAATGGCCCTCTGATATACCACAAACCCGCTAGTGTGTTTTAGCCTGGGCCTTGAATTACGTATTACGGTTCTGAGAGTGAGCCTATGGAAGCGTAGGGAAGTGTAGTATGCCAGAGATCCCCGGTTTTTGTTAGAGATTATCAAGGAGTGCAAGAAATGGTCAGACAGGCTACTTCCTGTAAGGAATCTTCTCTGTGTTTTGGCCTGCCAAATCGAGTGTTGTTATACTCATGATACCCATTTTCAAAACAGTTTTAGAAACTTTAGGGTGTTTTCTATCCAAAGCCAATAATTACATGCATGCATATTCTAGTTACTGGGCAGGAGTAGCAACCATTAAATCGGGTGTCGCTTTTTATCCGTCGCGGGTAAATATTGCCCCTAGCCCAACAGGTTAGAAACTTTCCACCCTCTCCTACCGTCCCTTCAATGTGATAAGGGGCCATGCCCGCCTTGTTGTTTCCCGAAGTCACGATCATCTCCTTTGGATTTGTTGGACATTGAGTGTGAGTTTATTTTCCTGACACCACACTCCGTGTGGGCCCCCTCACCTCCTCCCTGTAGGCGTTTGTTGTTGTTGGTAATCGCTTACCACTGTAAAGTAAGGTCTGCAAACTTGATGACGAGTTGGAGGCATGCATGGCACGCAGTGTGGGGGTGGAACAGGAAGTACAGGGAGAGGGCTAAGAAACGCACTGTGGGGCCCCAGTGTTGAGGATCAGCGGGTGAGAGATGTTGTTGGCCTACCCTCACCACCTGTGTGCGGCCTGTCAGGAAGTCCAGTGAATCCAGTTGCACAGGGAGGGGTTGAGACCTAGGGTCTCGAGCTTAACGCACAAGTTTGGAGGGTACCATGTTATTAATGAGCTGCAGTGATGAACAGCATCTTCATGTTGATAGATTCATCTTGTCCAGATGAAGAAAGTGTGCATTGTGATCGATTGCACTGCCTGTGGACCCATTGGGGCGTAAGCAAATTGGAGTGAGACTAGATGTCAGGTAGGGTGGAGGTGATATGGTTTGGACTAGTTCCCTCAAAGCACTTCATGATGACGGAAGTGAGTGTTAGTGGGGGTAGTCACTTAGCTCTGTTACCTTAGCTTTGGGAACATCAGGGGAACAATGGTGGCCCTCTTTAAAGCATGTGGGAACAGCAAACTGGGATTAGGATTGATTGAATATGTCCAAACACACCAGCAAGGTTTATGAAATATTGGTTCGCATGCTTTGAGGATGCTGATGTTGGGTGCCTGGGCCTGCAGCCTTGAGAGTGTTAACACGTTTAAATGTTTTGGCCCACGTTGGCTGCAGTGGAAGGGAAAGAGCCCCGCAGGTTTTGGTAGCGGGTGTCAGTGGCACTCGTATTGTCCTCAAAAGCGCTTGAGCAAAGTTAAAGTTGTTTAGTTGTCTGGGAGCAAGACATGTGGTCGGCGACGGGGCTGGTTTTTTTTTTGTAGTCCGTGGATTGAGACTGGGCGAATATCTGTACTTTGCTCTGTTCATCTTTTCCTAGCATCCTGACTACATTCCCCTCAGTCCCTTCCACTGAAAAACATCCTGACATCATGATGCTGCCACCACTTCATGCTTCACCAACTTGATGGTGCAGGTTTTCAATGACAGCTTAAGTGTATTCAGGCCAACGAGTTATGTTACCATCAGACAGAGAATCTTGTTTCTCATGGTCTGAGTCATTAGGTGCCTTGGCAACTCTTGCTGTTATGTGTGCCTTCTACTGTGTGTGGCTTCAGTCTCAGCCACTCTACAATAGTTTCTGATGTTGGAGTGCTGCAGAGATATTTAAAATTCTGGAAGGTTTCCATCTCTGCTGAGAGGAACTGTGAGCCTTCTCAGAGTGACCACTGGGTTCTGGCCACCAGATGACCAAGGTCTTTCACCACCCGATTGTCACAGTTTGGCCGGGCGGCCAGCTCTAGGAAGAATTGTGGTTCAAACTTCTTCCATTTAAGAATGATGGACGCTATCGTATTCTGGGGTCCTCAATGCTGCAGGAAATGTTTCTGTTACCCTTCCTCAGATCGGTGCCTCAAATACACAATCCCACAGGAGCCTGATGGACAATTCCTTCCTCAACTTGCTTCAGGTTCCCGAATGAACCGTCAACCGTGCGTCACGCTTCCTTAACCTGCTGCGGCTAGGGGCAGTATTTTAATGGTGTTGATAAAAACGCACTGATTTAATCTGGCGCTACTACCTCCCGCCCAGTAACTAGAATATGCATATAATTATTGGCTTTGGATAGAAAACACTCCAAAGTTTCTAAAACTGTTTGAATGGTGTTTGAGTATAACAGAACTCAATGGCAGGTAAAACCTGAGATTACAGGAAGTGGCCTGTTGATCATTGTTGAACTGTTTGCCATCTCTATCTTTACAAAGGATCTCTGCTCAACGGACACTCACGCCTTCCATGGCGCCAGAGCCCGAAACCTGAATAAATGCCATCCCAGCCCCAGGTTGAAAACATTATCGCTTCTCAAGTGGCCTATCAAGGACTGTGGGCTTAGGCTGAGGCCTGGCGCCCTGCCTTTTGTGATTTTTCTGTTTTGCCGGGGTATGAGATTCCCGGTGGAATATTATCGCTTATTTGATAAATTGTACAAAAATTGATTTTAAACAGGGTTGATGTTTGAAGTAATGGGTAATGGAATATTTAGAAAATGTGTACGAATGCTCTTACGCGCCGCGAATTCCTGATTTACCATTTGATAGTGTTGGGACGACGACAACAAACGCTATTCGATATAATTAAGATGGATTAATTTTGGACCAAAACCAACATTTGTTATTGAAGTAGCATGTCTGGGAGTGCATTCTGGCGAAGAGACAACAAAAAGGTAATCAAACTTTTAATAGTAAATCTAGATTTTAAGTGGCGCTAAACTTGCCGGTGTTAAATAGTAGCCCGTGATGGTTGAAGGTTATGTATTTAGAATATTAAAAAATGTGCTTTCACCAAAAACGCTTATTTTAAAACGTGGACATATCGAAAGTGCATAGAGTGAGCCCTCTGTATCTATAATTCTTAAACAATTGTTATGCTTTTTAACGAACGTATCGTGAGTAATTTAGTAAATTGTTAGCAAATTCTCGGAATATGTATGGCATGCTAGTTTGGAAAGTCACATGCTAATGTGAAAGCCGTTTTGTATTTTTGAGGAATTTGTATTTTTGCGCCACGCCATCATTGGATATTGGAGTAGGGTTCGCTAGCGGACCGCCTAGATGTAAGAGGTTGCAACGGTGAGGGATGGGGAAGGTGAGTCAAGAGCAAGATACTTTGAGAGGTCAGTAATGTTTTATTCACACCAAAACAATCGGTGGTCAAAAAGGTATACAGGGTGCGCACAACACTCCAAAAGGAAAAACAGAAAAGTTGGTGCACTATGAAGAAACTAGAAGAAATGTAACTATTCTCCTGAGTGGCGCAGTGGTTAAGGCACTGTATCTCAGTACTAGAGGCACACTACTGGATGGAAAATACTGAGGATAATAGCGGGTGATATTGCAGTCCATTTGCAATATTTTCAATTTTACTACTAGGAATGTGTGTGCCCCAGGTTGGAGTGGCAAAAGTATTCCGCTAAATAAGAATAGCAAAGCCACTTTTACTGGCTCTTAAATAGCCTAATTGGGTCAGCCTGTTACCAACCCTTAGAAAAAACTTTTAAAAAATGGTGTTTGACCGAGATACAATGCTATTTTACTGTAAAGAAATTGACAAGAAATTGACAAGGTACTTTCAGCATTCTTATAGAGAAGGACATTCAACAAGAAACAGCACCTACTCAAATGACTGATGATTGGCTGAGAGAAATTGAGATAAAAAGATTGTGGGGGGGCTGTCTTGTTAGACTTCAGAGTGGCTTTTGACATTATCAATCATAGTCTGCTAGCAAAATAATGTGAAAATTGAGAAAGTTGAGGTGACTAAACTGCTTGGAGTTACTCTCGGATTGTAAACTCTCATGGTCAAAAACATATTGATACAACAGTAGCTAAAATGGGAAATAGTACAGTTGAAGTTTGAGATACACTTAGGTTGGAGCATTAAAACTCAATTTTTATCCACTCCACAAACTTCTTGTTAACAAACTACAGTTTTGGCAAGTGTTTAGGACATCTGCTTTGTGCATGTAACAGCATATCTTCCGTCCCTCTCCGCGCCTCACAAATAATTTTCCAACAATTACTTAGATATTACTTATAATTCACTTTATCAGCAATTCCAGGGGGCTTAGAAGGTTTGCATACACTAAGTTGACGTTTTAAACAGGGAAAATTCAGAATATTATGTCATGGCTTTAGAAGTTGATAGGCTAATTGACATCATTTGAGCTTCTGTCTGAGGGGTACCTGTGCATGTATTTCAAAGCCTACCTTCAAACCTGTGTGCCTCTTTACAGACATCATGGGAAAATCGCAGAAATCAGCCAAGACCTCAGAAACAAAATACCAGACCTCCACAAGTGTTATTTGGGAGCAATTTCAAATGCTCTGGATGCTGCTCAACTGTAAGTGCTGTTATTGTTCAATGGAAACATCTAGAGCAATAATGTCTCTCCGCTACAAAGTTTAGGCCACATAAGCTTCAGAATGGGAAGGAGGAATCCTCTGTCCTCGGTCGTAAGCACCTACTACTGAGTTCAAACTGCCTGAAGCAATGTAGCACAAGAACTGTGAGCAGCCTATGAAATGGGCTCTACTGCTCAGCTGCACACAGGCCTAAAATCACCAGTGCACAATGCCTAGTGTTGGCCTTCAGGTAAAGACAGCAACTGCACTCTGAGCAGGAAAACATTTATTTTCCGGAGTGACAAATCTGATTGGTTGATGCATGAGAACGCCTCCTGTCCTGTACCCACAGTGGCAATTGCAAAGTTGGGTGGATGAAGAATAAATGGTTGGGGGTTTTTATATTGAGCTAGAGACTTAGTTCCAGTGAAGGGAAATTCAATACTACGGCATACAACGACATTCTAGAATTGTGACAATAGTTTGAGAAAGTGGCCTTGTTCAGCATGAGTACCAGGTTTGTGAGATCTGTGTGGAGGAAACCTGACTGGCCTCCACAATCTCTGACCTCAACTCCCATCAAAGAACTTTGAAATGAATTGAACGCCGAAAAGCGAGTTAGGCCCAATCGCAAAATATTGTATGATGCGAAAGGCATCATCACACCAAAGATAACGTGGCCGTGACATACTTTGATACTTGAAAGTCAACATTCTAAAAAGCTGACATCAGACATGCACATAGGGGCGTATCAACAGTGGACTAGTAAAAAAATAACAAAACAAAGTTTTGAGTGTAGTTTGTTTTAATTAAGGCATAACCGCCAACCTCTAGTGACACTATTAGCCACAACCTGGGTAGTGATGGCACCACACGGCCAACCTGGCCTCTAATCAATTTGATACATCGTCAAACTCACGCAGAAGGGTTTAAATAAGTTAAGACATCCATCTATACAGCCATCAGCAACGCAGCCATGAGCAGCCTGCAGGTATATGGTACGGTGAAACAATAACCTCAGAACATACAAAATTGTGGTGTGTACAGTGGCGTGTGTGTGTGGCAATAACAGTATGTGTGGTTCGGTTCCCCATTATCCGTGGTCAGAACCAGGTCAGAATGATGAGTGTGGTGGTGAACAACCTCGTCTCTAACCTGTGATATCCTCTTCCGCTACTACCTGGCTGAACGATGGAAACACAAATAGAGCAGGACCCGCAGCAGACACTCTCCAACCTCAACATACTGGTTATGGAAATATCACTACCACTCTCATCTACCACACTTTACTTACCAGTACTCCTACCACTACTACCCTTACTACCACTGCTTCACTACATCACTGCTGCCAGGTCAGGGGTCCCATTAGAGTCTTTGGCATGCTAGATATGTCCACATTGACCCTGGATCATATTAAGCAGATATATGTTGATTCTGATCATGTCCCAAGTGCCAACTCAGAGAGGCCGTTTTAATTTTTTAAAATTTCAGTTCTGCACTTGTGAAAATGTCTTGTTATTTGTCAACACATATAGAGAGGATGAGATTGAGACTTGATAAGAGTTTAGGGAGGTTTGAATCTGAAAAACCTACCTTCGCTAGAGTATCTTTATTAATGCCAACCATCTAAAACACCAAAGCAGAAAATGTGTAGTAGAGGTGAGCAGAATCATGGTCTCTAAGGACAGTGTAGCCCTGCTTCCGGTACTTCTAAATCAGTGTCACCTTCAGGAAAGAAGTTGGATTCTTGACTCAAAGCAAGACTAGTTTAGAGGTGAGGGGTGTGCTGAGGCTGAAGGCCTGATGGAAGCTGTACTCACAAACTTAAGGACAACAGAGCTGTACTTAGGTTTACTTTGAATGCTTGCGCCTTATTGAGCCCTGGAGAAGCATTTGTGTGTCTCCAAAATAATTCCTTTAATTTGGTAGAATTTCTAGAAGTTTTGGACCTCATTGTTCCAGAGCCTTACATACAGGTGGTAACAGGACCTCTGGGTGTAGAAACAGAAAATGTTGAACTAACATCATTAAGTTAAAGAGTTACACAGTAGAGACAATACAGTCCCTCCATACAGGGTTGACTTCACATGTAATATGCTCTCTAAGAATCACCGCAGAGGAAAGATGTATATCTGTCATTTAGCAGAAGCTCTATCCAGAGATGACTTTACAAGAATAATTAAGGTAAGTGTTTGTAAGGGCACTAAATATTTTCACCACGCTGGATTCAAACCAGCAGCTTTTCTTTATTAACTCAATATTTAAACAGCTTGGCTATGGCACCGGATTTTGAGAGTTAGTTTTGATTAATTTGTATATTTCAGGTTATGCTCACAAGGCTTCCTTGCAACAGACCTGGTCCTAATATGAATTCCACCCTGTATGATTAAACAAACAAACTACAATGTATTAGATGTGTGTTAGTGTTTGACACCTTAATTGGCAGAGGGATATATGTCATTATGACAGAGCCCCGCATGTTCTTGGAAGAATATGGTAACATGTTAAAAATGTGATTAGTCTCAGCTCTCTGACGGCCTGTAATATCAGGTTTGCATTTATGCTGACGCCTCAAAATTAATTTTCCACATGGACAAGTATATGGGATTGTAAATAATAGAACCTCTGGAATCTGACAGAATAACAACAAAGTATATAATTTTTTATTAAAAAATTAAAATCAAACTTTATTGGTCACGTGACACAGATCTGCAGGTAAAAGTATGGCAGGTGCAGCAAAATGCTATGTTATAGCTCCAACAGTGCAGTAGAAATGATTTTGCACAACAAATAATAAAATGAAACAATAGTCAACAGTAGTATTGTACGTCTTAGTAAATATGGACCCCATTTATATTAGGTAGGTATAGTGGGGGCCTGGAAATTATTGAAATATTGATAAAAGAATATAATGATTGGGAAGAAATAATAATGTTAAAATGAAATTATAGTTTTTACATTGAATGTAATTGTTTAGAGAAAATGATTTGACAAGTAATTTAAATTTTAAAAGAAAAATTGTAAATTATTTAAAATTAACCTGTTAACTACAGGTTAGTAAATGAACCCGAGTCGGATTGCTAATAAGGATTGGAAATTCAAAACATCAAAAATCTATAATTTTAATTTCTAAAACAAAAATCTTATACTAATTTAAAAGATAAACATTCCTTAATCTAACACATTGTTGATTTTCTCGAAGAGGCTTTACGCAAAAGTATAAAGTTAGATTGCGTTAGGACAGTAATATAGAAAAAAAATAAAAACACCAAAAGCAAAACAGCCAAATTAGTACTAACCTTGTCAAACTTCATCGATGACACTAAGATATTATAAAGTTATAAATATATGAATTTTGGTTCATCAATTATATTTTATATCCAAAAAATATTTTACATTAGAATGAAAAGATTTTTTTGAAATAGCAGAATATAACAAATTATATGAAATATTGTAATGTGTATATATGTATTAAAGAAAAATATTATATGAATTGAAGATAATAGAAAAAAGAACTTTATGGGAAAAATTTGAAAAATTGGGGTGTATGCTAAGAACAATAAGCTATGCTATGCAGTTAGCATTCCTAACTAATCTATAATAATATTGGAATATTCCTCATCTTTGATATTCATCAGAAGGCACTGCCAAGGAATTTGGACACAAATGTGGTTTTTTTGACAAAGTATATTCGTATGTCAAATAATAACAAGTGGAGTTAGTAGCTGAGGTTTGCCTACAAACGTGGTGGGGGCTGTAAAAGGTCACTAGAAAAGATTGAGTTTTGTTAATTATCCATTTTAATAATAAGTATATATAAACATTTAGATAAATAATAATAAATCAGATCTAGGCAAAAATATGAATGTAACTTCGTATCTAATTTGCCCCCGTTTATTGTAGACGCTTAAAACAACTAAAGAGAATAATGAAACTCAGCGGATGTGTGAAATAAAACAACGAACAAAACATACAGAAAAAAAAAAATGAGTTTTGAAATTGAGGAGACAGATGTGCTATCGAATGAAAGATATGATGATATTTACTTGCGAGCTGCGTAGGAGCAGTAAAATACAATTTAAATTTTAAATTTTAGTGTTAGCCCCAACAGGTTTAACCTGTTAGCTTAAAGGGATTGATATTGTGATAAAAATAATACGATTTAATTCTGACAACCTACTAGTGAAATAGAATATGGATATTATACATAGTGGAAGAAAACAACAAAATTAATCACTGTTTGAATGGGTGTTGTGAGTGAATAATAGAACTAAATGGAGGTAAAACTAGAGATTCCTTTACAGGAAGTGGCCTGTCTGGACATTTGCTTGAATTCTTTGCTATCTCTATCATTTACTAAGGATCCCTGCTTTAACGTGAACAGCGCCTCAGGCTCAGGGAGCCGGGAAAAAGAGAATGTGTAATTAGCCCCAGGCGCGAAACATTGGGGGCATAACGAATGGCGTGACCCCGGACCCGCTTTGGGGATTGAATTCCTGCGAATTTTAGTCGTAGAAATAAAAAAAAGATTTTAAAAACGCGTGGACACGTGCTTGGTTTAAGCAATGGAATATTTGAATTTATTAGGAAATTGGCCGGGCGGATATCTTTACATTGATAGTGTTGGAACGAATAACAAAAGCCGCTTGGATAAAAGATTGGACAAACCAAAATTGATTGAAGAGAGGGTGTGATTCGACGGTAAGATAACAAAAAAAGGTAAAGAATTTTAAAAGAAAATATGATTGTGGGTGAGGCAATCCCCATGTGGGTGCTCCAAATAGCTGCAGCCCGTGATGCTCGCTATGTATTTAGAATATTGTAAAATGTGCTTTACCAAAAATCGAATTAAGTGATAGAGATGATCTTATAATTAAAAAAATGGTTTTGAATAGAAGTAAAAAAAAGTAAGTGGGTATGAGAATGAAGTTATGCAATAAAAATTGATATAACTATGAATTGATGAAAAAAAAGATTATAAAATACAGGGCATCGACGAAGACCAACTGTGCTAGTGCGATTAGACACGTTTTGCGTGACATTATACGCTGGTTTTGAAAAATGGGGTCTGATTATTTCTGACGACCGATATAATTTAATGCTTGCTGAATTTGAAAAAGTGTGTATAGATTAACGAGATTTATTTTAAATGGTGTAAAATAGAATGTTTGAGAAATTGGTAATAGGATTTTGAAGATTTTGAAAATCACGCAACATGAGTTGTTAGGGACAGGCAGGGGAAATTATGTCCCCATAGAGGTTAGGCAGTGAAAAGGTTATTATTTAATTTATAATTCTAGCACTAAATGACTACATCAAACCTTTTGGATGCAGTACTTGCAGCTTTGGGTTTTTTGCCAATAGATATGAAATGAAATATTATGTTTGATTGGTTAATAATGAATGTTTGATACATAGATGGATGAAAAATATAAAGAATCTGGTACTACTTTGCCCAGAAACTAGAATATGCACTATTATTAGTAGATTTTTTGAGGAAGAAAGACACCCGGGAAGTTTCCTAAACTGTTTGAATGGTATCAGTGAGTATAACAGAACTCATATGGCAGGCAAACACTCTGAGAAGATCTCAAGAAGTTGAGAATAATATTGATTATCGAAACTACAGTATGTGGGTTAGAATTTGTCATTGGTTTTTTTAAAGCCTCAGAGAAAGCATTGAGGATTCCTGTCTGGGCAGAGTATGGTAGCTCAGTGTCAGTGGTCTATCTGGTGACTTAGAGATTAGATATGGTGGTCACGCGACTATGTTTTTCTTTCCTGAATGAACACACTATTGTCCAAGCTGTGGAAATATCATCCATTCTATTTGTGACAAATACCATCAAAATTGATCTTTAAACAAGCCGCCCATACACGCTTCTAAGCACCAAAAATGGAAAATCACCCAGACCTGCCTCGTCCCCAAACCGCACCATCGCCATCTTTGATAGTGACTTGAACGCATCGGGAACCAAACGGGGAGCGTATCGGAATAAACCATGACTACGGGAACAAAACAATACCTGCTGCGGAAGTAGCAGTCTGGGAGTGCATTCTGACCTAAGATCACAAAGGTAATACAAATTTTCTAATAGCAATTTGAGTTTAGTGAGCTCCGAAATTTAGGGTGTAAACACTTCACCGATCAATTTGTTTTATGTACTGTTAAATATTGTAAATAAAGCTGCACTGGTGTGCCATCTTTAAACCGACAAAGCTTATTGCATAAAGGGAGGTGGATTATAACTCCAAAACAATTGAGCAGTGTATTTATCAACGCTTATGAGGAGTAATTTAGTAACCAAACTAGAATTTTGGGTGAAACGTATGTTCGAACATCACACAAATGCAAAAGCTGTTTTTGACACAAATATGAACCTGACTGAACAAACAACGTACTGCATAACATAAATGTCCTATATGTCATTTGATGTAAGATCATCAAAGGTTAGTGGGCTTCATTTAGCTGTGTTGGTGCGACACGCCGCTTTCGGAAAAAAAATGGCTGTGTGATTGTTTTTTGGCTTATGTATTAATATATCACGAATATGAGTCATTGCAAAGCCTTGCAGAAACGGACAATGGGTTAGATTAATTTAGAGTCTCATCCTCAAAACAGCAAAAAACAAATGATGTTTGAAAAATTAGAATTATAGTATTTTTGAGGTTTTGTATTTGCGCTCGGCCCACCATGGATATGCAGGTATTCTGCTAGCGGAATGTGTCCTCACAGGTTTTTCAAACACCCTCCACAATTTTCGGATATTCATTAACGAAATGTGGAATAAGAAAGAAAAATTGAACGCACAAATATCAAGGCATATTTTCTAAAATGCTAACCTCCTCTCATATTAATGGCAGAGGTTAGCATGTCTTAGGTGTACCATTACCTATGCATCCGCAACATTCTCACTGATCATTATTCAAGATTAATTTGTAGAGTCACAATCTTGATGTAGTGTATGGAATCCAAATAATATTTATATTTTTACTACTTAATACACAACATTACTTCCCAAATATGACTGTGTAAAAAAGCAGTGTAATTTCTAAATGCTTCAACTGGAAATGAATATGCAAGTGAAAATACCTCAAAATAAAGTTAGTTAACCTCATAGCCCACGTCTCGACTTTCTAAATCCAAACTTTGAAGTATAGAGTCAAAAGAAGAAAATATGCTTTACTGTCCCAACAATTATATAAAAAATCGTATGTAACCCATTTTAACTAAATGTGGCTCTTGTATATCGCTACTTCAGGTAAAATCCCAGAGGAATGCATACACGTCCAGCAGAGAGATATGTAACCCATTTTAACTTAATGCCTTTATGATGAGACCATCAAACCCCACGTCGCCAGCCATCTGCGCAAAAACTATTTGTTACAAATCCGATAAAATTACGTATCTTTCACAAAAACTGTTGGTCACTAAATCCAGCTCGAAGGACCAGTATTAACACTGTAGGCAATTACTACACACTACTTCATGTTACTTTGACAAGCTCTTTTATATGTTCTACTGCAATGGCCAGTTACTATTTTTTTCTGTGTTGGAGCCGCTAACACCACCCTATTTAGTGACTTAACATACATGCTCTGTCATTTCTATGGAGTTAGCAAACCAATTGTTTTTGATAGGCCTGAGACGGATTTAGTATGGTGTTTTTAGGTTGTAATTATCCTAATTTAGTGACCAATAAGTTTTTGCATGATTGATCTGCTCTAGTTGAGATGTTGCAGTACCTAGAAGAGGAGTTGTTTCTCCCAGGATGGTGATTAGCTTATCTTGCATCCCCAACAAGTATGAGGCTGTTACCACTAACCTCAGCACACACACTGCTATAAGAGAAGATATATGCAATCTTGGGGGAGTGTATTTAAGTTTTGCACACTTTCTCTCATCCAAAGACCAGGTTTGCTCTAGGTCTTAGATAGATGATTATATCTTCACCAGTTGGGGAGCCTGATGAGGGAATATGAGTACCACATCATGCCAGCACATCAGGAGGCGACCAAGAGGGGCACTCCGCGCCCTCCTAACCTGAGCGAGCCACCGCTCGCGGGAGCACTGCATTGCCATATTTTCGAATACTATAGATTTAGGTTCCTGCTAGAGCTATATTACTCATGAGCGCCATCACTGCCGGTTTTCCTGAAGTGGAGCAGGCTACTCCCCCGGAGAGACACTTTCTCCAGGACCTCTCGGCCCGGAGTGTCTCACCACCTCCACCAGACCATTGGACCACACTACGTCAGAGATGTTAAGGTACTTAAACAGATCCGCCCTGCCAAACCACGCCGTGTTAGAACATCGGTGTGCATTCCGAGGTGTGATCCCAGACACTTTGTGAAGTAACACTGTTTCTCCCCTGACGAAGGTAGTTTTTCGGAGGGTAGAATTACCCTCCCACCGTAGGGGCTAGAGCCACAGTGTGGCCCACCTGGTAGGTAAAGGACCAGGCTTTTGAGTGTCCTGGGCCTCAAGTAGATCCAGTGTATCCTGCCTCCATGGTAGGCTTAGAGATCTCATTCCTTTTTATTTATTTATATTTCGCTCTTAACTTTTATTTAATTCAGGCAGAAGTTAAGAATAAATCTACTACAATGACACTTGTGGTTGTCTTGTTCAGGGGCAGAACGGCTTCGCCAAGTTCCTCCGATAACCCTGCGAAACCCAAACCTTCTGTGCATTCCACAACCCATCTGAGTCTTCTGAGTTTATGGAAGGGGCATGCCTTCATCGGTAATGTCAAAGGCGGATCTTAAGAAGGGCTTCTGCTTATACTTGTGGAGGGAATATACTATCAGCCATTTCCTGCTCTATCTCAACAGAGAAATGAGAGAAGGGTGCCCCATGCTGCGTAGATAGGTGTGTCCTTATTTCAAATACCTCTCAGCTACTCCTCCATCCCAGTATTGATAAACCATGAAGGATTACTACATGCAGAGGGTTGATAGATTGGGAGCAGCAGGCAATTTATTGTCTACCAGGCAGCACAAGAATTTGACACCGATCCAACACCTGTCACTTCTCTTAAGGATTAACAATTGGACGGGCACTCATT